>NW_016158046.1:0-11944 GCF_001687245.7 Rhagoletis zephyria
GCTGCAAATGAACATGAAAGACTAAAATTTTCTCCAAACAGGTATCAGTCGCGATCGAAACTCGTACACGAGAGCTTTTATAAATATCATCAACAACAACTGAAACCCTGCAGTGAATAGGTGTATAATAAAATTCTCATCGGACTAGTCCATTTCGGAACGATACCAGTTTTCCCAAACGGTAAACACTTTTTTTTTATTTTTTTTCCAACGATAAAGTAGTAAAAAACAAACCGGAACTTGTATCGGAAAAACAAAGAAGAAGTCAAATTCTTGGCGGGTTTTAAAGAAAATAGAAAGCTTTTAACACAAAACTGCTAATTAACATTTTCATTTGTGCATTGGATTAGTACACACAATTTGCTTTGATTAAAATTGTATTGCTCTACCATATACACACACATACACTCACAGACAGGAAATCAAAGCGATATATCGATTGTTTTAAGACTCAAAATAAATCACTTCAAACGCCAGCAATACTTGTAACGAAGCGTTATTATGCTTTGAGATTGTTAAAATGTTTAATAAAAACTTCGTTAAATTTTAGCAAGAGTATGTGTAGTGTTACGCGAATGCTAAAAACCAATATATTAATTAATGCATTCTCACAGACGTACTAACATTACACAGGTACAATGAACACAAGAGTAAATTGTGTGCTTCTTCAAATGGCTGCTGCAGCTGACTTCTGGCAACCCAAATGGACTTGTGTCAACAACAGCCCAGCCCAGTTGACAGTTCACTTGACTTAAATATTCTCAAGTGGATTAATTTTGTTTTTATGTTTTCGCAAAATTCTGCTTGCTTGTTTATTTACAATTAAAGGTAAATTTGTAAGCATTGATTTGATTTCGTTTTGCTGCAACTTGCAAATTTATAATAAAAAACTAAAATCTTTTCATGTGGCAATGAGCGTAGTTTCTAAGATCGATCAGCTGTTCGCGGTTATATGCAAATTTTTATATAGTCCTACTTCCTTTGTTACTTTTCTTAAGTCTACACAATGACGTTGGAAGTCAATTGTGCGTTAATTAACTTGATTGCACAGTAAATAGCCATGCACTTGCAAATGTACATAAAAATATATTTTTTATGTATCTATAGTTGTGAGTGCAATTTGCGTAATTTCATTCGAGTCTTATAAATAGCAGTGGTGTCCGAAGCCAAGTAAACACACATTGCTAAATCAATACGCAAAATGAGAGATTGGGTGCACATTCATGCATACATACATACATATGTATGTGCATATGTAGTATGCATGCATGAATATACTACCCTCCAGCTACAGTGTACACTAGGGCCCACACAGTTAATAAACAACTGAGTCATTTTAGAAATCTTAGGTAATTTTATTCTATTAGTTCAGTATCCGAGAGAAATTACTAAAAAAAATACTCCAAAAGTTCGGAAAATCAACTCCATGCCTTCAAATATTTTCGGTAACAAATGAACGCAAATTTTTATATAGAAGAAAAACGTAGCATCTTCGACAAAAAAAAAAGTTCTAATAAATCAACGGTAACTTTTAGCCATTTGAAAGTTGCACTTTGTTCTAATAGATTTTAATGGGCTACAAAACTGTATACACGAAATCGTTCTAAGAGATCTAATTAAAAAACATGAAAATGAGTCTGGACAGGTAGCTGTTTAGGCTACGCGGGTATCAGCTAGTTTTTAATTAAAAGTAGAGTTCATTTTCGAACAAAAACCATGCGATTATCAAATTTCAAACTTCGTATAAAAATTAGGAAAATTCAACAAAGTTCCAAACTCATAAATCAGAATTTTTTAGAAAAATTGGTCTGCAGTTTTATACCCCATTAAATTTTAATGTAACAGAAAGTAAGTGTTAATTTGGTGAAATGCTTCTTAAGTTTTTAATAATTTTTTGCTAGATGGTGTTACTCATTTTCTTTCATGCGAAGTATGTTCGAATAAGTTTTTTATATGGGCAAAATGCGTACAAATTTTTTTCTAAAAATTCCGATTGAGAAGTTTGAAATTTTGATGAATCATTTTTGAATGTTCCTAATTTTTGTACAAAGTTTGAAATTTGGTTTATTAGTAAACATTAAATAAACAAAAGAAAAATACCCGAAACTTGCTAAAATGCCGCGTCCCTATTTATTTTTCACCCACCGTGTAACGGATTTTTCTTCCCGACTGGCACTGTAATCAAAAAATGTATCCTAAAGATTATTTAACTTATATTACCTATACACACCCCAAGAATGAAAAAGGCGTTTATATATAACAAAAATTTCAGCACAATTTTATTATTAAACTTCTTTGAAAATTTTTAAGAAATTAATACAATATTAGTTCATAATTTGTCTTTACCCATTTTAAATTCTAATAAATCTCTATAAAATTCATTCGGACAAACTACACTTACACCAAAAAAGTGATTTGTCAATATGTATGTATGTGAACCTGAAAAAGAAATAAATGTAAATTACCCTTCTGATGCGTTTCTGATAAAAAAAAATATAACTTTCTGGAAGATTATATGCGTTTGCATACTCCTAACATGATTTTCAGATTACAAAACATGCGGCTTCTTAGTCAAAAGATTTCACTACTCTTTATCTAATATAGAACAATACATTTTTGGAAAACAATGAAATATTTTTTCTGCTACTAAATAACTTTTTTTTTTTTTAACTCAAATTCATCAGAATGAGGGAACGTTATTCATTTAGTATTGTCTTCAAACTAGATAAATCTTACTTCTCATTTAGTTGCAGGCATCATTTGCGCTTTAATCTTTTAATGCATAAAAGTTATTAAAATATGTACCAAAATATCAATTGTTGGACAATGCTGTTAGTTAGACATAGCTTTAAATCTTTTAGCAAATGTTTACGTGCCACACATTTCCATTTATTTACTAAATTCAAATTGTTCTAGTGTTTGGCTGTCCTATTTACATAAGCTCAGTTTCTTCTTTTGAAATTATTATTAAATTGCATTTAACTCTAATGTTGGGAAGTATTTCTTTGAGTTTTTATTCGGTAGGTGGTTTACAAGCTTAAATCACTTAAATTGTAGTAGGTGGTTGTTGTTTTGTGCTTCTTTAATTTTAGTTTCATTCGCCATAGAAAATAGAGTTACAAGTCGTTAAAGAAACAACATCTTAAAAATAAATTTATCTTTCAAAGTAAAAATTAATTCACATCAATTAGTTAGCTGACAATTCAACTGTTGCCCTAGTCAGCAATATATGTATGTATGTATGTATGTATGTATGTATGTATAAATGTAGTTAACATTTCAAAAGTCACATTAACATTAATATTACATAGTAGTTAGGATAATTCTAATGGGATCTCCACTTACTTTGCTATAAATTTGTTCACAGACATGTATGTATATATATTTTTATATATGCATGTATGTACATATATATTTGCAAGCATATTTCAATTACACATGAACATTGCCCGATTTTTCTTTAAAAAATAAAAATTTAATCCACTTCTTTCACTTTAACATGATATTGTGAAAATACATTTACGGCTATATATGTATGTTTGTTTGTATAAGATACTCTTCTAATCATATCGCTTGTACGCTTTATTTTGTGTGTACGCTTATGCATATTTGATAAAATTTGTAACTTATGGACGCTTACAAGTTGTTTGCCCGCAAGCCCTTCTATCAACATTTCAGTTACTTCGACTTTTGTTGTTGTTGCGTTGGTGTTTCGGAGCCATAAGATGAAGCTTTGCTGATTTTCGACATATTGATCGACTTAACCATAAGTATGTAGACTGGAAAATAAAATCAAATAATTAAATAATTTTATGACTAAAAATTTTAGCAGTTTGGGACTTACTCGCTAATAGTATGCCGACAGCAATCGAAAGGCCAATCCAATTTTGAGACAAAAATGAAGACACCAAATAGTAGAGTATTAGTGATATCGAGAATACAGCCCAGAGTGCAAAATTCAAAAAATTATATGGCCGATATTTAAAATGCATTACAGGCACTTCCTTAAAGCCGGAGGTTTCAAAGAAGCTGCCTGTTGTATGGAAACTATCGATAATGCGATCCTTTTCGCGGAATAAATTTTGTAGCCACTCAGCAGCCGCTGTCTCGTCTTCAGGCACACTCTCGAGTGGAATGCGACGTGCAAACATGAAACCCTCTATCGGAAGTCCATTCAGCAGTGTAGAGATAGTTGGTGGGTTCTACAATTGAATTTGAGTGTGATCAAAGCGGTTGTTGATTATCATAACAATTGGGCAATTGTTTGTTGTAAAGCACTCACCTTAGCATCCTTTTTGAAGGCCAGGTTAATATCATAGATGGCTGGACAACGGCCACGTAGGGTGGGTAAGCTTGCAGTGAAGCCCTTTGTGCGCGGTATCAAGTGGTGCTTTAACACAGGCATACCACGCTCCTGTGCAAATTTAACAGAAGCCTCGTGTTTCTTCGGCGTGAAGCGCGTTCCCTCAGCATTCAGCAGCAACCATACAGGATCTGGATAGGCAAACACCTCCTTTAGTTGACGTGCAATTATCTCCTTATCCTTGTCGTATGAACGTTCCAAAAACACAAATTCAGCGAAATACCATGCCCAACCGATTGCAGGCACATAGGAAATAGCTTTCTTTGCATACGCTTTACAATTGCCTAAAACGCCATTCTTTTCGGTAAACATCCAACCGGCGAGCCAATCGACTTCATAAGCATGATTCATCATAAGCATACAATGTTCTTTACCACTGTATTTTTTGAAGTCATCGGGGTCCATATAAACATGTAATTTACTATTCGAATACCACTCGGCGAAAAATAGTAGTTCTACATAATGAAAAAATCAAGTAGTTTTTAATTATGAAGAACGGGGGGGCAGATATTTCAGTTCGATATTGTTTGCATAACACTTACGTGAGTTCAGCGAATAGCAGAGATAGTACATGATGCGCCGAAAGAGCACAACATTGAAAGGTTTCAATCCCACATGTAATATTAACTGCAGCAGATTTATCACCAGTCCGGATATGAAGAAAGTGACGGCAATGCATAAGTGTATCAGTCTTAACTTTTTAAGCTCTCCAAGTGAAGACATGATTTATGTACAGATATATCATTCGCTGGTATCGTTCTCTATTAAATTGTTTTCTGTAAAGTATGAGAAAAATGCATTTGTATAAAAATTTCGTGTAAAAAAATAAATGCATTGTAGTATGTCATATAAAAAGGCGGAGGATTCTAAATTGAAATGATTTGCCTAAATTCAGATCACGAGAAAAGATGCTGCAGATTTGTTTGTGAGCCACTTTAACCGTTTTCGTTTTTCATTTTCGGTTTCGCCTATGTAATTTATATTTTTCATTTCAATTTTATTGTTAATTACATATGCCAAGTTACGTACATATGTATGAAATTCACATTCAACTCAGACTACCGAATTCAAACTCACTTTCACGCTAACTTTTTAATGACACTAATTAGCGATCAGTGCATCTCTGCTCGCCACCATTTAGCTAGAAGTACTAAAATTAGAGCGCATATGCTTCGTTAATTGATGAAAGCAAAATTCGATTTATAATAAATTCCAATTAAATATCGATTGAATAGATTTGCAAATATGTATCAAAATGACTACATTTAGCAATAGCGACATTGTAGTAATAAAAATGCTTATCAAACATAAATAGTACATACATATGTATGTATGTATGTAGATATGTGCAGAAACTGCCGGCGCTTCAAGTGTGACCAGGTCAGCAACTGAAGGCCAATTCTCGTTCCGTGAAAAGTGAAGTGAAAACATTTTTCTTCACTTAAGAGTGAATTTCAACCCCAATCAATTCGATTTCAAGTGACTTTGCTTCAAATTCACTCAGGAAGTGATTGGGAAAAGTTTTTACCAGAAATTTTTTTTTGGATTCGGAAAAGTTCAAAAACCACTTATGATTTTTGATAGATGATTACATATGTATTATATGTCTTTATGATCGAGAAAGATAAAATGATTTGATAATTAGAAAAGAAAAAAAGAAATTTCACAGATTTTGAATCTTTTCTTTTCACTTCATCATTTCAAAAATTTGAAATTTGCCCCTGGAAAGTTATTTCAAACTTTCTATGTATGTAATGAGCTAGCCTTTGGTGTGACTTTTGTAAGGCACTTGGGAGTAGTAATGTAGTCAATTGTATATTTTCTACAAGTATTATATTATTAGCAGGCATATCAAAAATCTCCAACGATCCATATGACTATAGCTTTCATGAGGTTAAAGGTTATAATAACTGGCGCATTCAGCGAAAATAATGTAAACTAGCTGCAAAAGTCTTCGAAAGGCTAACGAATTTTTTGAGAAAGTTCATTCAATTTGCACTTAGCTTATGATCTGTTGGCCTTATTTTTCGATTTTTAAAAAGCCTGTGGTGTGAGAGGATCCGTCTTTGTAATAAAATCCAGGGGAAATAACTCTAATTTTGTGAAAGATACACAAATACTTAGTTTTCATGAATAGCCCGAAGAGAATAATCTCGACTCTGTCGGTTGCTCAGGGCTTCTAGCTTACTTTAAATTTACTTTTAAAAAGTGCAAATATTAGCCAAATTTCTAAATAGATTTTTAAAAAAGTCGATACATTTTTGAAACAAAAAAAAATGCCAAACAGGCTTTTTTTTGCAACTGCTGAAACCAAAGTTTCCAGTTAAATTAAATGGCAAAAGCTAGGTAGAGTTGTGAAAATTCTAATCTGGTCACTTTGCGCGGGCCGAATGTTATTAATCAAATATGAACTTTGTGTTACGCCGCCAATCATCTCACACTATGTAATAATTCGTGTTAATTAGAAACTACGATAAGAGTGACATATTATTATGGCTAAGCAAAGTCTAACCCTTATCTTAATAATACGCTTTTTTCGCAAAATAAACATAAATTACGATTGTAAAATTTTAACCGAATTTCGTATGATAATAAGAGCTTCTAAATACGTTAGACTTTAACCCTAGTTTGTGAAACTGTAGTAGGCAGAGGAAGTGCGCTGCCATTTGTGTGTATAGTATTTATGTTCGATATCCACAATCAGTAAATTAACAAATCTGCTACCTCCTTATATAATTTTAAAGAAAATCCGTGACAAATTGGTTAGTGAACTATTCTTTAACAACTTTTAACGCACTGTTAGCTATCAAAAAAATTTATTTATATATTGCTTTTTCGTTATCAATTCGTGTTTGTGTGTACAAAGGAATTTACAATCTCCGAAATAGCCAAATCAATGCGGCACGAACGTATGAAATTTACATATACATATGTATATATATCGTCGATGTTTTTGCAAAACCGCCCATCACCCAATTGCAAAACCGCCTATCTTACGGCACTCAAATTTTACAGGAGAGCGAAAAAACGGTTTATTCTTTGAAGGCATTGTCTTGATAGGCGGTATTTTCTCTAGCTATTCTTTTTTCAAATCAGTTTTTTTAATAACGATTTAACGACCGTTATGCATAAATCTCGATGCCTGGAGTTGAGGTCTACACAAAAACAACGACGATTTAGGCGGTTTTGCAACTGGTCGATGGGCGGTTTTGCAAAAACATCGACCTCTATGTATGTATATGTATATGTATACATTTATTTATAAGCTGATTCAAATTGTTATTCATGCAACAAGAAATAAACAATCAATTATTT
The DNA here is from genome assembly GCF_001687245.7 of Rhagoletis zephyria. NCBI lineage: Eukaryota > Metazoa > Arthropoda > Insecta > Diptera > Tephritidae > Rhagoletis > Rhagoletis zephyria. The sequence goes on from NW_016158046.1 coordinate 7,679, forward strand.
ACATAAAACTCGACTAAGGTGAACGGAACAACATTATTCCGATGCAGCTCATTTACTAAAAATTGTTACAACTTAAAAAAATGAAGTTTTCAGAAAACGCGTCTAAAGATTTGATTTTACTTGAAAAGTCCAGAGAATGGAGATGCATATTATCTTCGAACGCACAAGAATTTGGCACAAAATTTTGTAGAAACTATTTATCGTCATATATCAAGTATCTCCGTATCTTTCGCTCGAAAATCGCGTATTTTGAGTTGTGACAGTCTTCTATAACATGAGTGATAAGTAAAAATTGAAACTTGTGGCTAGTGGCCACTAATACTGCATGACTTTCGCCATGTATACACATACATGCATACTTACATACATATGTATGTATGTAATAATAAGAATAGATTGGCGCTTACGCGATACGTCAGTGTTTGGCCAAGCTTCTCCTCCGATTTGTGGCGTACGCTTTGATGTTATGACGCAAAGGGGAGGGACCTGCACTTTTGCCGATGTTGGCCGGAAACTGGGCGCGAACTCGGGCCTTGCGGAATGCGGTAGTGCGTACTGCTTACCAATACAGCGCAGGGGTACTATGTATGTATGTATGTTCATAGGTACACTGCCGGAACAAAGTATTGGCACAGCAAATGTTTCACAATATATGCAACAATTTTTATTCTAATATTTTCCGCCAATTTTGTATAAAAATATGGTTCATTCTACAACAAAAAACACAAAAATATAATTCCTAAACTTTGTGCAAAACTCGCGAAAATTCAGAAGAGACTGCGTGAAAAAAATTGCCAAAAATCAACGGTAGCTAGGGAATTAGCTGCTTAAAACTTTTACTTTATTATAATAAAATTGATTGGGCTACAAATCTGCATACTCAAAAAATTCTAAAAAATCTGATAGAAGGTTGAAAATTTGCTAAATTTTCGTGAGTTTTTCGCAAAGTTTAGGAATTATATTTTTTTTTTTGTTGTAGAATGAACCATATTTTTATACAAAATTGGCGGAAAAATATTAGAATAAAAATTTTTGCATATATTGTGAAAAATTTGCTGTGCCAATACTTTGTTCCGGCAGTGTATCTAATTTGGGTTAAAAAGTGAAAATTTGAGAAACATGCAACGTATGTATGTATGTATGTATAGGCTTGCACATTTTTTTTTCTTAAATGTCGATTTGATGCAAATGTTGCGGTGGCCGAGGTGTTAGAGGTGCGGATTCTTAATTTCGTACGAATCGAAAATTTTATGTTTTTGTATAGAAAAGTAATGGAAAATTTTCAAGCAAGAATACGACCCAGGGTTTGAAAAGAACAAATGGTGCATAAAAAATTATTACATGCTCGGTAGTTATGCTAATTAAAAAGTAGTTGTGCTAGCAAAAAATATCTAGAAATTTACATACATACATATGTACTGCCCACGTCTTACTTTTTGATTCGGGAATAAACTTAAGGCGCTTTGAATATCAGCTACCGCTGCATTTTCAGTTTGATGATTTTCATTTAACAACAATAATGTAATCTAAAACATATGTATTTAATTAATTTTTTGTCATTGCTTTTGTCGACTTTACTAAAAGCTGGGTCTTTGTACGACATTCTGACCTATGTTTGTATGTATTTATCAACAGATGGGAGCAACGAAAGAAATCAAATCTATGTGGTGAGCTAATCCAGTGCACAAAAGCACCTTATATTAATCATACAATAAATATGTACATGCATGTGTACATACAAGAGGCCTGCTATCATTTATATGATGCCGTGACACATTTGCTTGAATTCCAAAATTTCATTATAGACAAAAACGACTTAACCCATGGTTTCAAGGTATTTTTTTACTTTGTATTTAATGTTTTTTTTGTATGCGTTAACACTTTCGGCACATCTTTTAGACCTTTCTAAGCAGAAGAAAATCGATATTTAAGTAAAGTTTAAAACAAAATCTCATCTACTAAGGATAAAAATAACAATACCATATTAAAATATAGTTATACAACTTCCCATTACAGCGTTTCATATAAAAATATAATTTCAGATAAGCTCAGTTAAATCTGTGAGTATTCAAAAAAGCATGACGCCATATGGCATCAAAATAGCGAAAGGTTAATGTCGCTATTAACCTACAGCGTACAGCTAGCCGCTCGTGTTTAAGGGGTTATTTACACGTAAGAGATAGGAATAGGATATTGTTACCAGTACGGAACACAGTACAGTAAATAAAATTCTATGCAAATGACAAAACTTTGCAAACAGCAGTCATGAAGTATAGTGCATATCGATGGTCCTCTGCAATAACGACACAATTCAAAATTCAAAAAATAAAAGCTCTTACTACTGTTACACGTTGGCGGACGTCTCTAATTGATGTCTAATCCTTACTTCGTACTGTAGTAATCCCTACTACTTGATTTAGTAAAACATTAATTCCACAATGATCGGACACATGGGCCACTTAACAGTGGTAAGGGACGTATTTTATGAATTATGAATTGTCATTATTGCTGAGGACCATCGATATGTACATACAAACATACGTATGTAATCAAGATAAATATGTATATAAATTTACACTTTAATTCACCCTTGACATGCCAATTATGCTTACGTCACAATATTAGTATTTTTATTAATAGACAAACAAGTTATAGTTTTAAAATGAAAATAAGGTGAAGTAAATAGCCTCTGCCGGTGTTCCACTAAATCATCTACGTAACATCGCAATCTAAATAGTGCTCATATTACAAATGCTCCCGGTGGACAACTATACCAGCCCAAACCTCGTAGCTAATTTTATTGCTATATCACGCAAAGCACTTGTTAACTTACATCGTATTATTTGAAATTACCTTTGCTGCGCAGTATAAAAAAAATAACACTGAATTTCTCAACTTGAAAATTTTGCTCCAGTCGCCAATAATCCAATTTCAGCAATAAACAAATTGCTGCAAAATAAAACGTCAAAAGTCATATGGTTTCAACTGTGATGTTGCCACCTCGGCTGCTTAAATCTTTTAACCCTTGCCTTTACGATCCATTTGATTAACCATTAAGGGATCAGTAGAAAAGTTCTATGGTGCCAATCAGCGTTGCCGAAAGCTTTCGCTGGAAAATCGTAACGTTACCCTGAAAAATCGTAATTTCGGCCAAAAAATCGTAAAATTTTGGTTTATCGTATTTTTTTAACAAAATAAAAAATACAAAGGAATTACATACAATAAGTAGTACGCATAAAAACTAAGCAATTGCGTTTTCTTAAATTTGCATACCTTTAACTTAAATTTATTTGAACAAATTGAGTAAAAGGTCTGAGAAATTTTAAGGAAAAGCATTTTCTTAGGTTTTATGCCAAATAAATATGACCACACATTACAAAACCAAATGGAACCCACATTGCATATGGGTTAATTAAAGTGGATTTGCAATTGTCAAAGGCAATTTAAAATTACAAGTTAAAACACAACTGCTTTTAAATAGTTGAACTCCACTGGTTTTAAGGTTTTGAAGATTTAGATCCAGTTTTACTGTAGGGGTTTTCACACGGAGCTTGGTACTAGGTGTTCGGTAACTTTTCCCCATGTATTTTGTTTGTGTAAAATTATTTTACTATCGGTTTACCTGGTACCGAATTATCGTGGTGCAAGCTTGATAATTTTTCTGGTGGTTGGTAAACTGCAATCAGCTGTTCGATATTTATTCAATTTTAAATCTGCCTGCTGCCGAAAGGCATAACGCATATGAGTAATAAAATTACTTAAATTTTCTGCTACAATTTATTTTCTTTGAGAAAAGAGCTACGACATAGATTACCAGACTAACAAAAGAAGACTGAAAAAGGCGTCCACAGTTGATAAAATTACCGAGTGTCAACCAGCAATTTACCAAAACTACCAAAATGAATGTGAAGACCCTTAGGGCCAGTTTTTCAGTGCACGACCGTGGTTTAAACTAAGTTTAAACGCCTGATCTGGCTGGTTTAAACTAAGATCAGCCAATCAAATGTCAGCCAGCTGTTCAATTTAAACTCGGTTTACTCAATCTAAGTTTAACCTAGCACTGAAAAACTGGCCATTAGTGTAACTTTAGCATTGATAAACTGATAGATAATTTTGACTGAACAAATTCTCTCCTCTACTTTTCAGTCTCTTTTAAATCAGTGTAAGCAGTGCAAATTAGTGATTTCGATACAATTCTAGAACAAATTTAATACAACTAAAAGCACGGTTGTAAAACAAAACTGCGCCCATTTTTCAAAAAAAAAG
>NW_016158046.1:12499-110166 GCF_001687245.7 Rhagoletis zephyria
GGGTTGAAAATTTTCATTCACCTCATAGTTAACAAAAATTTACAATCCGTAGTACTTTTCTATCAATTCTCAAATGCGTTTAATTTAAATCGTTTAGAAAATGCGTCATTTATGTATAACATTTTATGTGGAATTATTCAATAAATTTCGTTTTACACTATACTTTTTGAAACTATTTGGAGTTAATTATTTTTTGTTTCTTAAAAGCAACCCTGCGTGCTTGGAAGGCGTGTGTACCAATAATTTCATCCCTAGCATATTCATCCCCGAGGAAGGCAGTCGCCAAATTCACCGAAGGTTGTTTACTGGTTATATTGTGTTATCATGTCACGTTGACAGCTGTAGCACAACACTAATCGGTTTCTATTTTTATTTATTTATTTTTGATAATACGACAGAAAGATTAATTGAAATTAAATAAAAAAAAAACAAATTCACACATTCGATTAGGTTGATATTAGAAGTCTATTTTATAGCAATAATCATTTTCGGATAAGAAGGCATACACCCCGACTAGGTCGTCTGACGGTAAAAATTTATAAATTGGTTGGGCATTCTTTAAAAAATTCAAAATTTAACCATAAAAATCATAAAATTATATAATATAATATTTCAGACGTTCCGTATAACAATGTAGATATTTTTAAAAGATTAATCGTATATTTAAAGCATGCGCAATAATTGGTGTACCTACCAAATCAAAGTTCATTTTCCGATAAACATATGTACATAAGTATACTTATACTTATCTATCTTATTATTATCTTATACTTATCTATAGATATGTTATTGCTTTAACAGATTTTTTATAAGCGCAGGTCCCACTGCTCAGTTATTTTATTAAACTTTCAGGGAAAATTTTAGAATGGTAACCCCCGATTACCGAATTAAGGAAAATAGGGGGGGGTAGAGGGGGTTCTAAAGGGGGTGTATGTAAAGTTTTAAAGCGCGCAACCTTATAGTTTTTAAGTAATCTGTTATTAAAGTTNTTTCATCATAGGAAATACGTTCGAATTGGTAGGCTCTAAAGTACCAATGGAATCCAAATTTGATTTGTCACGACGATATCGACATGTAGGCGATTTAACGGATGAACCACCAACGCGTGAAGTAAATACAAAGATTTCCTATATGTATACAGAATACAATACTTACTCAAATTATTTACCTTGTTTGAAGTTTGCAGAGATTACTATACCCGTACCGTGGGGTCATTTGTCCGGCAAATGGTTTGGTCCGCAAGATGTTCAACCAATACTCGGTCTGCATGGCTGGCAAGATAACGCTGGTACATTTGACTTGCTTGTGCCGCTTTTGCCTCCAGACATTCCATTCCTTTCGGTAGATCTACCCGGTCATGGGCTGTCGTCTCGACTACCAGATGGCTGTTATTACAACACAACTGACAATCTGTACGTAATACTTATTATAATGAAGCAATACAAATGGCAAAAAGTCTCCTTAGTCGGCCATTCTATGAGCTCTATAATTGCATTTGTATTCGCTGCGGTTTTTCCTGACAAAGTGGACATGGTTATTGGTTTAGATGCACTGAAACCACATCAGCGTCCCCCTGCCAGTTCAATACGCAGCATGGAAACGCGCATGGATGAATTCTTAAAAGAGGATGAGCGTAATCGTTCCAAAGAAGAGCCACCAAGCTATTCTTATGATGAACTCATCGAACGTATTTTTATCGGTACTTTCCACTCTATCAATAAGGACCGCTGTAAACATATGCTTGCACGCAATATACAAAAATCGGAAAAATATCCAGAGAAATATTTTTTTAGCCGGGATCGTCGCTTGAAATTTTACAACTATTTGGTTGGATCACAGGAACTTTGTGTAGAGATGGCTAAACGTATTGAGTGTCCTTACTTGTTTATTAAAGCGCGGCAATCAACTTATTTCGAGGACAAAAAGTATTATGATGAAGTGCTGGCGATACTACGAACAAAATCGAAGTTTGAATATTTCGAGGTCGATGGATCACATCATGTACACATAAACAACCCAGAACGCATCAGTGGAGTAGTAAACGATTTTATTAATCGTTTTGGTCCTTTGGCAAAGCAGAGTGGTCCATCTCCCAGCAAATTGTAAAGATGAAAGCTATTTTATTTTGTTTTTTAAAAGATGTATTATATATTTACATATGTACATATGAAAGTATACGATTGATATTTACTAAAAGAAATTTGTATATATGCATAAATATTTGTTGGGACTGACATTTATTATAACCTTTTAAACATACAATTTTTTACGAAAAATTTATGTATGTATATTTTGTATGCATAAAAGTAATTTTTAAGCAAAAAACAAAACTGACTTACATTCTCATATACAAATTTAAGATTATCGTTAATCTTTTCCTGATCCAATGATCGGATTTGAACCAAATTAGAATGGGACCACCTGCGAGGTAGCACCTTTTCTTTAAAAAGTGAATTACGGAAATCGGTTAACGTGGTCCAAAGTTATGCCCTACATACAAAAAAAAATAAAATATTCCGATGAATTGATAACCTTCCTCCTTTTTGTGAAGTAGGTTAAAAAGAGCAAGTGAGCACTTTTTCTTGTAAAGGAAATTGGTATATATATGTACGTGTACATACGTATTTATGGAGGCTTACATTCATAATAAAAAAAAAATCGCATTTCGTTTAGTTTCTAGATGTTAAGCAATCTATGTATGAGTTTTTAATGAAATATCTTTAAATAAAGGGTTATAAAGATGTTTATAAAAAGCTTTCTTTTGAAAATTTTTAGTAAGTTTATATTGATACGCTTATAAAAAACTTTTTTTGAACCTTTATTATAAGTTTGCACTTTTACGCTTATAAAATGCTTTCTTTTGAACATTTATTACAAGTTTATATTTCTACGCTTATAACCAATGTTCCTTTTCGGTTATATTACGCTTACTTTCAAGCGTTTTATAAACAAAAAATCAACGTTTTGTAAGCTCAATGTTTATAATTGAAAACTTAAAAAAAACTTTCTTTAAGTTTATTTTGCTTGTTGGGAACCTTTTAAACATACAAAACTTTTCAAGAACGCCCCACTATGGGCTAAATCACATTTTTTTGTTTAAAATCTAATATAACGAGAAGGAAAAGAGCTAGCGCAATAATTTTTTGTGTGAATAAAGTTCAAGTTATGTCGGTTAAAGGAAAACTAAAGCGAACGTCAACACGCTTTACTTGAGGGGTTAAAATGAGGGGCGAAGTTGACCATGTTCAAAAAATTTATGACCTTTCGATTTTCTTTTTGCTGTATCTCAGAGGCGAATCACGATATCGATACAATTTTTGTTTTAAATAGTAGTAAATGAAATGTACATTAAGAAAAGGCTTATTAGAATACCATCAACCCCTAAATTCAGGGTTGAAATAAGGGGTGAATGGCTAAAACCCAGAAAATTCACTGAAAAACCTTATAAAGTGTTTTCATAGGTGCCGAAAACGATTCCTATAATTACTTCTGCAAGGATTGATTTATTGGGATATCATCAACCCTTCATTTGGAGGTTAAAATAACGGGTAAGTTGCTGAAAACAAGAAAATTCTAGAAATCGATGTCCTTTCGCTTTTCTTTTTGCTGTATCTCAAAGGAAAATCATGATACCGATACAATTTTTTTTNAGCTCCGCATACAAATAGCGACTGATATGGACTTCGGTCATCATTCTCCTCATCGTAAAATTTCTGCTGAGGGTTAACATAGCCAGAGGCACCATCAAATCCAGTCGTTACCGACAACTCTATGCTATTCATAGCAGTTTTGGGCCAATCTGATGTAACAGCTACGCATAATCTTTCGGCAGTCTTTTCTAGCATCTGTTGCATTGGAACGGATACCTCAACCTTTTGTTAAAAATTATGAAAATATAATTTAGAAACAAACTCTGAATTCCTTTACTCTAAGTAAAACGGCAATTAAGCAATTAATAAAATCATCCTAATTTTCTATATAGCATTCTGAGTGTTGTTAAATCGAGTGCTAAAGTCGCATACACGAAATGAGGAGATGCCTCGCAAATACAGAAATTATAGCTACTGTTCAGATTTTAACAAATTACTTTAAAAATTATCGTGAAAGGTAATTTTGATTATTAAGTAGAAACAAAACCTCAGATATGCTGTAATCCTTTGGACAACAGTCTCCTTTAGCACGTCCAAGAGTACTCCAACAGGGAAAAATTCGACATCCGCGATCTTTTGTATCTTTCGCTAATATGTCGTAAGAATTTCTGGATAATTTAAGTTCCAAGCACAGAGATAAAGCTGATTCATTGGTGTGCTCTTCAACTAAATTACAATTTTTATTTTTAGTGTCTTTATCACGCGACTCGTCAACTTCCATCGATCCTTCGTAGCTTGTATCATTTAGTAGCCTCGTTTTAATAATTTGTAAAGCCATTTCTAACACTTCAACCTTATTGTAGCGTTCATTGTTTGATAGTTCCACTGCACGTGACCTTATTGTACTAGGAGAAGCTTGATGAATCAGAAATAATTTTGGAAATTGTTTTCGCCTCCTATGAAAACACTTTAGAATGTTTTTCAGTGAATTTTCTGGGTATTAGCCATTCACCCCTTATTTCAACCCCTAATTTAGGGGTTGATGGTATCCTAATAAGCTTTTCTTTAATCTATATTAAATTTACTACAATTAAAAAAAAAAATTGTATCGGTATCATGATTTTCCTTTGAGATACAGCAAAAAGAAAAGCGAAAGGACATCGATTTCTAGAATTTTCTTGTTTTCAGCAACTTACCCGTTATTTTAACCTCCAAATGAAGGGTTGATGATATCCCAATAAATCAATCCTTGCAGAAGTAATTATAGGAATCGTTTTCGGCACCTATGAAAACACTTTATAAGGTTTTTCAGTGAATTTTCTGGGTTTTAGCCATTCACCCCTTATTTCAACCCTGAATTTAGGGGTTGATGGTATTCTAATAAGCCTTTTCTTAATGTACATTTCATTTACTACTATTTAAAACAAAAATTGTATCGATATCGTGATTCGCCTCTGAGATACAGCAAAAAGAAAATCGAAAGGTCATAAATTTTTTGAACATGGTCAACTTCGCCCCTCATTTTAACCCCTCAAGTAAAGCGTGTTGACGTTCGCTTTAGTTTTCCTTTAACCGACATAACTTGAACTTTATTCACACAAAAAATTATTGCGCTAGCTCTTTTCCTTCTCGTTATATTAGATTTTAAACAAAAAAAATGTGATTTAGCCCATAGTGCGCCCCATTTCAGAATTTTATTGAAAAACACTAACTCAGAATTTTTTTTGAAACGAATTCTGAAATAGGGCGTTCTTCAACAACATTCTGAAATAGGACTTTTTTGAAAAGTTTTTTGATATAGAGCGTTTTCGAACTGGCTGCCGAGATAGGTCGAAATGCAATTCCAACTGCAAATCCAATACCATTTCCACAACATCCTCAACAGCCCTATTGTTTTATTAATTAACATATAAACTCCACACACACATAAAACTTTTGCCAACTGTGTTTAATGTTTGAATTTTAGATGAGTGTAATATTCACTATGTTCTATTAAAAAACACAAAGATTTTAAATTAGAAAGCCGTTATATTGAACCCATAATTTAAAATTTTTTAAACCTGCTTTCAGATTCGTAATCAGCTACCATAAAAACTCCTAAATACTACCAAAACCCCCGAGTAGAAAGTTTCGAGCAATGTCAATCAAGTTTTAAAAATTAGTCCACCATATTGGATTTGCCATTTTGAATTTTAAAAATTCATAGCCAAATTCATAATCAGCGACCTCAAATCACCCCGAATAACATGTTTCGAGCGAATTCAATAAACTAAAAAAAAAATAAAATAATTTGTCCGCTATAGTGGATCCGCCATATTGCATTTTTCAAAACTGACTGAAGATTTGTAATCAGTGGCCCCATAAAGCTGATGCCACATAAAACTTTTGCTTCGCTTTACGTGAAAGATTCGCTTTGATAGATAAGATGAATTGTATGAAAATGCACAAAGCATGCCACATAGATCATTGAAGCTGCAGCGCGAAGTCTTTTCGCTTTTCGCCAACTCCCGTCCTTACGTACCTGGGCGAGGGCTCTTCTGCAAGCAGCTGTCTATTTGGGTGACCACGTCTGTTGCTCCCAACTAGAAACTGCTTGCGAAGCACTGGGTTATGCTCCTTAACGGAGAGCATATGAGCCTCGTCGTGCAGGTAGTGTTCTGGCGACATCAGAAGGCATTCGGTCACTGTCCTGAGTGCCGTGTTTTGGCAAGTCTGCAGCTTCATTCACTGCGTCCTATTAGTCCCGGTGACCACACGGGCGCTGTATAGTTCAGAACCGGCCGGCCAATTGCCCTATACGTTGCCAGCAACGTTTCTTTGTCTTTGCTCCAGGTGCTGCCGGCTAGCGACTTGAGGACCTTGTTGCGGCTTTGTACTTTATTGACAATTGCGGTTGTATGCGCCGAGAAGGAGAGCAGACTGTCCAAAGTTACTCCGAAGATCTTGGGGTTGCTCACCGTCGGAATTGGTTCGTCATCGACGTGAATTTCCAGTTGTAGTTTGACCTCCTTCGTTCAGGTGGTAAACAGTACGGCTCAGGATTTTGTAGGGGAGAGAGTTAGGGCCGGTTGTTCAATGTCTGATTAGCACAAATCGGAGGTAGAAGCTCCGGTTAAGCACAACTACTGCTTTATCGATCACATGTTACATGTATGATGTCGAAATCGTCGATAGTGTAGTGGTAGTGATAACCAGACATTGAACAACCGGCCCTTAGGCTCCGTGCTTTGGTTTAAAGTGGGTCGTAGGACATCGTGAACAGCCGTGTAATCCTGTAAAATCCCAAACGATACCGCCACTGCTTGGCCTTGAAATAAAAAATTTCGCTAATTTTTGCGTGAGGCACATTCAGGGCGAGACCCATATTAGCTTAATTTGGTATTGATCAGAGATATAGCCTCTCTCCTACAGTTCGTCACTAGTTGTAATCTAACAGAGGTACAAGAGAGTACTTTAAAGTCGCTTGGCGACTCGAGAAGATATCAAGATGAATATTTGGGAAAAAATTATAAGTAATGTTTATGTCAAAAGATTTCGCACTAAATTAAAATCAAAAAATAAATAAAAATATGCAAAAACTATATGCATTTTTTTGTAAAATATACGATTGAATGCCATTTCAAAGGAAATTTCATGATTCGTAAAGATAATTTAACCATTTCCATTTGAGGATGCCCAATAAAAACATGCATTTGCATGAGATTCCGAGCCCAAATAATAAGGCTGTTAAGGCAGTGTCACACGTATGGCACATTTGCACAGATTTGTACATTTTTTTTTCATGATTGAGATAAAGAAAAATATTTGTGCATTCACGCGATTGGGATACAATTTGCACCAAATTTTGGGCAAATGACCAATTCTGTGGCACTGCCTTTAAAGTTAAAAAATAAAATCATTATCTCTATATGTCAAGTTACGTTATGGTATGTTGTGTTATGTTACGTTACGTTATCTTATGTTATGTTATGTTATATTATGTTAGTTACGTTATATTATGTTAAGGTATGCTATGCTATGTTATGTTATCTCATGCCATGTTATATTATGCTATGCTATGGTATGTTATGAAATGTTATGTTATGTTGTTCAAGGCAATTCACCTCAACTCACCTTAATCACTTCACCATAACTCACCCCGTTTCATCTCAACTTTAGTGGTTGATTTTCTACCGTTGGGCGAACACTAGTAAATAAAAAAAAAACTCCCTGCAGGCATTGCCGCCGAAAAGTTAATTTAATTAGTTTTGTTGATTTGTCAATGTTTTACAATGCCCGCAAACTACTCAACATCAATTTGAATATTAGTATCAATCATAGTCCAATCACAGATAGTTAATTGAAACTGCTATTAATTATAGGCAATGGTTAATTTGGACATATCGCTTGCAAACACGCTCACGCCAGTTTTAATAGCAGCAGCCTCAATCGGCTTTAAGCACCAGTTAGCATTGAAGTCCGTTTAAGCTGAGCTGCTTCTGTCGAAACTACCGGAAATGCGCTAGACTGATATTTACATACATACATATGTACATGTGTTGTAAAGATACGGCAATGTTTCGAAAGTAAGCACGCACTATTGCTTTTTGATGCGCAACATATTTACTTAATTAAAGAATTATAAAAAAAAAGGTTTAAAAATTAGTAGCTAATGAAATTTAAAATCACTAAAGCAAAAAAAAACTGCTGCTTAACTTGCAATTAGTCCCAATAGCTTCATCAAATTAAAACCGAAAGTAGTTTTTTATTTAATTTAATAAAAATCTTTTTTTTTTATTTTATTTTGTTTTATTTTATTACCATCTGTTTAAGCCAAAAAAAAAATACTGTAAATAATTAACAAATTTCATAAGCCTTTGCAAACGAGACATGCGCGTCACTAGACTTTTAATAAGCCATCGCTTGTAGCGTTTCTGATGCCGCTTTTGGTAAGTAGGTGCATCTGTATGTATGTACATTAGACCGTACCAGAAAAAATTGTTCGCCGTTAAACTTCTAACTTGAAGTATTTTTGAAATGCAATTTCGGAAAAAAATTCGGCCGAACGTAGGGGTCGCCGCTTAAGATTTTTCGGCATTTCCTCGGCATTCGGATCTTAAAGAATGATACATCTTGTCTATTTTAAAAAATGTATTGACGAATGTAGGTGGCACCGAAAAATTTAAAAAGGTGAACCCTAGGTTCGGCAAAAAAAAAATCGAAATTGCCTCGCAAAAATCTTTAAAAAGACTCAGGGGTGTACGGTGAACTTTTTTGTTTGCTTGTGAGGTGGCACGGTCTAATATACATATGTACATAATAGCATGCATGTATGTAAGTATGTACATTAGGCTGCGCATCGAAAATGCTCTTTTTGGAAATTTCAAGACCCTACCCCCTAATTTTATTAATTTTTATGAGAAATATGATTGCCTATTTTTATAGATTTTTTAAAGGTCCTTTAGAGATCGCGACCTGTCCATTTAGGTCTGAAAATACGATTTTGTAGATTTATGAGTTTTTGAATGACTATTTTTGGACCCGATTTCAAAGAGCGAATATGATCTGAGAAGGGGATAAATAGGCCTTTAAAATGGTATATAATAATCTATTGTCGGATTTGGCTTGTTGGGACTTTTATCGGGTAAAATAAAAAAAAAAAAACGTATTTCTCGTAATTTTTTTTAATTTTGACCATCGCTAATTTCCACAATTTCAAAATATGTAGTACTATCTAAAATTAAATCTATTTTTAAATAAACTGGTAGCCCATTTGTTGCAATCGCATAAAAATTGTCGAAGTAAGGCGACTTTTCTTAAATACGGCCTTGAATTTATATTGTGAATGTAGAGGTCGCGACCTCTAAATGACCTTTAAAAAATCTATAAAAATAGGCAATAATATTTCTCATAAAAACGAATAAAATTAGGGGGTAGGGTCTTGAAATTTCCAAACGAAGCATTTTCGATGCGCACCCTAATGTACATATGTATGTATGTAAATGCATTTGCCTGCATAATTTGTTTAAAATAAAATAGCTATTAAAAACCAGATTACACAAAAATAAAGAAGCTGAAATTAGCCGCCGCACACACACTCAACACTGACCTACATTTATGAGTGCATACATACGTACATATGTATGTATGTATACATGCCAAAAAATCAATTGACTGCGATATCGTATGACCGTATGCATATGCAGATGAATGAATGTATGTAACTGCTCCGAAACAGTGCAAGCGGGGTTGGCGAACGCGATCGGTAGCTGGAAGCTGGAGCGTTTTTGAGTTCAGCTATTTGGCAGCAAGCCGGTATAAGATGCGTGGTGTGAGCCGAATGTATGTATGTTTTGGTTGAACTTGCGGTTGCGGTCGTTGAAAGCGAATTTGGGATATGGAGCAGAATTAATTTTGAACGATGCTGTGGGGGGGCCTTCATGAAAAGCAGAAAACATGCGTGTTAAACCGGCGCATGGGGAGACATAGGACAGGGGACATAGCATGCGATTTTTTTCTTCTTCTTTTTTTGATTTTGTAATTTGCATTATTTATTTGCTTGATTTAATTTCCAAGAAGACAGCGCCACTGGCAGTTAAAGAAGCATCTGAGAGCGCTTGAACAATATGCTTGCTTGTAGCCAATTGCAATGTAAGCTTAGTTGCCTTCAATGCTCCCCGGTCGTTTACAAATTTCTGGCGTTTTTTTCTCATTTAAGTTATGTGATCTTTTACACATTTACATACATATGTACGTATTCAAGTAAATATTTGGGTATATTCTTTTTTTTTAGTATTTTTTTCGCTGTATTTATTGCATAATCTAGACTGAAGATCAACGTGCCTTCAGCGTGTCGGCTTGTATTTAGCGCAGCCGCATGGGAACACTATGCCCGCACAAGCAATTTGATGAGGTAAAAAAAAAAACTGTAAAGTAAGCGTGTTGAGCGCGGTTTTTTTTTATCGTCATTCATTTTTAATTTATCTATATATACATATGTACATACTTAGCTTATACATATGTATGTATGTATGTATCTCGTTGTGTAGCTATTCTAGCCACATTCTGCAACTTTGTCAAAATCAAATGAATATCATTTGCATAAAATATAATGAATGTGAGGATGTTTCGCAAATTTAACGCATTTGTTTGCTTACGTTTTAGAGCTTATTTACCGTTAAGGAGATCTATAGATTATAACCAGTTTGCTGGACAACACATCGAAATTCTATGCATTCTTCAAACAAATGCCATGTTTTGTTTTGTCTAAAATCTGTCTGCAAGTAAGTCTTAGGGTCGTTTTCGCATTGACCAGTTAAGTAATTCACATTCGACAAGTAAATAATTTAAAGTCAAACTGGTTAATGTGAGTTAACTCTTCACCAGGGCTGCCCACTATCCTAAGCTATGAAGTGCCATATTGAGTGCCAAATAAAAAATTGAAAGTGCCAAAAAATTTGTCATTCTTTTTAATTCTACCCATTTAGCATTAAAATTAGCAACAAATTCCTAAAAGAAAAGTCCAATGCCAAAATGAGATGCACCAGTTGTATACACTATAGAAATTTGAAAATTTTAGTTGAGAACAAAAAAGCGCACGCAAAGGATTTCACAAAAGTATATTGAAATACTACTATTTTTTAAAGTGCCATGAAAAATTAAGTGCCATTAAAAGTAAAATAGGGCCAAAAAATGGCACGGTTTGAGTCAGGTTGGCAGCCCTGCTCTTCACTGTGACAGTTTTTTTGTTTGTAGTTCTTTGTGTCCGAAGTTCAAAAACTTTTTTATATTTCCTTATTCTTTTAGGAAAACTTGGTTGCAATTTTATTCTAAATATGTAGTACATATGTATGTATATGCTTTTAATAATACAATAGAGAAAATATGCATGCGTATGTGTGTGTGTGTATGTTTAATGTATGTATGTGAAACTCGCTTAAATTAAACACGTTTAAGTGCCGCATCAATGTCTATTTGCTCATCTATATTAATACAAATGAATATAACTGTATATATGTATGTATGTATGTATTTTTTTAACGTTATGAGAGTATGGCCCTTTATTATGTGCTCTTTTCATATACATACATATGTATTCATGTTTTCATGTACATATGTATGTAGCTATAATTACTAAGTACAGTGCGCTAGCAAGATTGAGCTTAAAAGAATGCATCTCATTGTGCACCACTTTAGAAGACTTGACATTGACTAGGTAACTAATATTTATATACATATGTAAGTACATTTCTTTTGTTTTTGTTTATTAAATAATTCATTGATGCAATTTAGCTTCCAACATGGCCTCTTCACTCGCTTAATCTAATCTAATAATCATCATCACTTCTCACTCGTTGCAGCCGTCGTTGCCTTTTTTATCAACCGCCGACCGCAGATTTCTTTAGTATTTATTAGGTCTTCAGCCTCCCAACATTCTCGGAACTTCGTTCGACTGCCTTAAACAGCCGAGGGATGCGCTGCAATGTATTCTAAGGCGCGCACTATAGCTTCTGGAATTGGTGGTGGTGTTGGAATATGCGAACCGGTAGGTTGGAAACCATTCTCATCGGCTGTGTAGCTAATTGAGACCCGTTCACCTTCGGGTGATACATACTCGTATTGGCCAGCTACACCCGCTGGATTGCCGGCTTCTTGCTGTTGTATGCCATTGCTGGTTTCGAAGGCGTAGGCATAGTTGCCCTCCGGATCCGCGACATCGTTCTTGAAACTCAGCACCTGTGCGTCCTTGTCGATATTATCGGCGCAGGCGTAAGCGAAGAGAGTGGCGAGCAGTAGCTGAAAAAAGGAGAAAGGGTTGTTGAAATTCAAATAAGTGGTTTAGGAATTTTTGAAACCTAAAATATTCTCGCTTGGCGAAAGACTGCGAACGCTGTTCAAATATCGATTGTATATTTTTATTTCATTTTATGTTGCTCTGATGTTCCCGTCATTATAGACAATATGAAAACTCAAATATAGCCTATTTAAAAATCAAAGTGAATATTGCGAAATTACCATTGCAATTTTAAATTGAATTTAAGAATCAAAATCGTTCAATTTGAAAATGGTAGAAACACAATTTTATGCGATGCAAATGACATCTAATTGTTTGTTGTTTTTTAATTTCTATTGTGTTTTTTTTTTTTTTAATTTTGCAATTCAATTTATGTAACTTGAAAAAACTTTCTAAATACTCGCATATTTGTACGCGAAGTGGTGTTGGAAAATAAATTAAATTTTTTTATATTTTTTTGAAAATTTTTTTTTTGTAAGCATAATTATTAATTATTAAAACACGTCGTGTGCAAGAATATATGAGCGCTTCCACATTAACTTTAAAGTATTAGAAAATATAGAATTTGGTCTATTGCAATATTTTTCATTTAAATTGCGCTTAAGTTAAGCCATTTGAATCAGTCAGTCAGGCCGTATCACGAACTTCACAATTTTTTTTTTTTCAAATTTTTCGCAAATTTTTTAAATACAACATTGTTAAAATTTTTGTTTTCACTTCACTCAAACTCCAATTAAACACACCATAATTTAAAAAGTGTTTTTGCAATTTTTTTTCACATAATTTTTAAATATTTTTTTAGCTAAAGAAAGAATTCTTTATTAAAAACCTAAAAAAAAAAAACAAAAAAGCATTTAAAAAAATCGACTCACTATCTTGAACATCTTGCTGTATTGTAAAGCGTTTGCTAACTGTTGATGGATACGCTGTCGCGAATGCTTTTTATATGAGCTAGCTAAACAAGCTCACATCTTAGCCCCAATCTTAGGAGGCGAAGAGCATGGCCCAACTAAAACGACACCTAAGTAACAACAACAACAACAATTAAAATATGTCTACATACATACATACATACATACATATATACATGTTGATGGCTTCCTTACTACCTCACAAACGTTTGTCAAAAGGCACAAATACTTACATATATATTTAAAATAGTTGAAAAATACTAATGCCAAACTAAATAGCAAAAACAAAAACCAAAGCAAAACGAAAAGCTATGAGAAAAAATATAAATTAAAAATCGCTGAAATCTGAACTCATTAAAAGTCGCTCTCAAACTTTTAATATCAAATTTAACGCCACATTATTGCTGATGATGATGCTGCGCTTATGCATACATACATACATATGTACATGTAGATGTATGTACGTTTGTGTGTTTAAATTAAGATAAGCAAAAGCTACTTACAGACACGTTTGGAAGACTTTGCTGCCTGGCTTTCAGCGCATTAGGCCACATATAGGCACATAGCCGGTGGGGTGGGGTGGGGCGCTACTACTCTGCGCTATTCAATCAACACATCTTCTTCACGTGTTTTATTTAAACCATTAACAACAACAAATAAATGATTTAGCAAGAAAAATAAATAAACTTCTATATGTACATATTTGTATGTATATATGTAAGTATTCAAAAAAAAAAAACAAAAACGATCTACTCGTGCTTTAGTTTCGCAGACGTTCAAAAAAACCTAAATCCAGGCGCAGGCGCAGGCGCAGGCGCAATTAAAACAACATTTCAACAGCTCTCAGATCATAAAGTAAGCAAATATGTAACTGCATGACAATTTTATTTGCAAATCCCATTTGAGTAGTAGAACTAAAACAAATAAACAAACTAAAACTAAAATAAGTAATAACTAATATTAATAATATTTTTTTTTTGGCGCCTACCTACTTTTGCTAAGTGTTTGGCCGACCTTCTCCTCCAATTTATGCTGATGTTATAACACAAATGGGTTTAATGATAAGCCTTTTCAAGGCAGAAATACACTCTGAGAGGTTCGCCCTTGACTGCCGAGGGGCGACCGCTGTTAGAAAAATCCCTTTTCTAATTTACATATGTATATGTTGATCTGACTAGGAATCGAACCCTGGTCCTACGGAGTAGTAGTACGCCACATTGGCCCATAATAATATGAAAATCCAATTTTTGAGCTTCAGCCATAGCAGCTTAGAGTGCTTAGTGATGGTTGATGGTTATCAAGTCTTCTGTGCTGAGCGTTGATGTGATTAATTTATGCTTAACAAATTTCTACATACATATATACATATCTATGTAGGTATATACTACACATACGATATCTTTCGGCATTTGAGAGAACAACTTAATTGCCTTCAGAAATTTGGATTAAAGTTCAATAAATAATTAACTTGCAGACTAAATGTTGAATTTTTTATTAAACTTGTATTAAAACGGCATCTTAAAGCACAGTTATGATCAGCTTATACTTTGAATGTTGGATAGTAAGTAAACCAACGTACCTACGGTGTTGTGCTGTAACTTCAATTTGTTTGGCAAATCAATTGAAATTCTTATAAACGAACAAACCAATTTTAAGCAATATTCCAGATAATCATTTATCGACAATGCCTGCACACACGCAAACCCATAATAATCCCTGCAGGGAAAGTTGCTAGTTGTGAACCTGAATTCTACCATTCTGCGCTGCAGCCCAACTAGTTCACGTTCTATCGTTTTTCATTGTTAGCGACTGGTATTTTTAACATTGCAATGTCCTACGAGATGTCAACTCTCAGGCTATGCATCAGCATCTACTAGTAGAAATACTAGTAGCATCATACCAGTTGATGAGATAGTCTGCCAATTCACCCCCGTGAAAAGCATAAGTATGGCTTTTTCTTCGCGGCGCTCCAACAGTCGCAATGGCCAACAGAAGAAAGCACTCGCGTGGTATGCCTGAGGTCCCAGGTTCAAGTCCTGGCGCAGGAAACATTTTTGTATTTATTTATTTTTTTTTGATTTTGATTTTACTTAGGGTTGTTGTAGGACTCATAAGTGTGTAGGTGTTCGTGTGCACATGCTTTCTTATAACTAATTAGACCTTAAGATTTAGCTGCTAAGATTTGGTTGTATTTAGACCTTAATTCTCATAAACGTTCAACTGTAACTAGAACTTAAAGCTCACTTGTAACTCTAGCCAATAGAAATCACTTCAGTTGTAGCGAGTATGAACCGTTTTGTAAAAACGACGCTATACGGCATTAAAAAACGAATCGAAGAGATCGTTCAATTTTGGACATTACAAAGAACGCACGTGTTTTGATTTATTTTATTGTCACCTGATATATTTCATTATTGTAATTTTTAAATTTAATTAAAAAAAGAAAAAAAATGTATTTCTTTTTTTATGGCACAAGCTTTTCTTCCCATATGTATTTTATTTCTACAATGGAATTATATTTTCAAGTTTGTTATTTATATTTTAAATTTAAATAATTATTTTTACTTACATTGTAAACCAGGAAAGCGTGAAGAACCACATTGATTTAACTTTAAAAATCTTAACCACCTCCAAGCGGCCTCGACGAACCTGCGATCTCAGAACCAGAACCAGTAGTCTTCACGTGACGCCACAGCCGACATTTGTAAAAAAAAGCAGTTAATTGCGTTTTATTTTTGGCTTTGGCAATTCAAATGCAGATGTCGCTGAACGCCTTAGTTCTTCGAAATTGTCGAACTGGTAGGTAGGCACATAGTACTAGTTAATGAACTAGTATTTTTTCTACCTCGTTTGTCTTTTCACTGCAGGCATAATATAAACTTTTGTTCACGTGCATGCATGTGTATGTATGTACATTAGCCGGGAATTCCATGTGTTGAAAACGAAAGTTAACCCAAAAATCTAGTATGGCGTCGCAATTCCTTAAAAAAAAAAATGTTTAATTAAGTATTTTGCTAATCACGAAAGAAACTGGACCATCTCACTGCACGGCAAGTGCACCTATAATATTTGTGTACATATACATATGTATGCACATAATTGTATTAACTTATATTCATAACGAAGCAAACGTATATATAACAATTTATAGAACAGCTATAGCAAAATTAATTGCTTTGGTGGGTTGCTTGCCCATAAAAAATAAATTGCAAAAATTCTGGACTTTAATTCATTCGCTTTATCTTGATTTATCGCAAACTTTAGGATTTCAGTGTTGTAGAGTCAAAATGTACTATACATATTATTCTTCTAACTGTAAATTGGGGCGGTGCGATTCACTGTGCTACATAACGTTATAATTAGGCTGTGTGCCAATCGGTAACTCTTTTCTCCGAGGTGAGACGGGGTGGAGAAATTTACTATGGTGTACAAATAAATTGAATTTTGCTGCGCCAAATGTAAAGTAAAATTTTGACAGTTAAGAAACTAAAAAAACGCTCGTCCATAAGCTCTATTTTTGTGTGTTGCTGAAATTGTTAAATTTTATCTCGGTTACAATCCGAAATTTTGAGAAACTTTAGAATGCAGTGTAAAATATGTAAAAAAAAAACCTGACTAACGTTGAAAGCTACAGTGTTCACAAAAAACTGCTTTCTGGGATTTTTTTTGTTTTTGAGGTTAAGGAGAATACATTTATTATACCTTCTCGAAATTAGATAGAGATGCAAAGAGCGTGGGTCTGCTCGCGCGGTGGCATTGGCGATGAAAATATCCGATGGGGCTACCCTTGTAGTGACCAGATGGAGAAGGATTTGGCAAATTTAACATTGTGTAGTCTGAGCGATGCCCACTTATTGAGCACGCCGTGAAAATGTTTGCGATGACTGGAAGCGATATTCTCGATGCTTCAACCAACCTGTTACCTTCCTAAAACAAAAAAATCCAGGACACAATATTTAATGAATTTCTTGTTTACTTGGAGGAGTATTAAGGCCAAGAATGAGAATTATGGCCAAAAATTACCTTCTTATGGCCAGTTTCAATTTAAGTGGAAAATAATTTATTCTTTTTTCTCAGTTTTCATAATAAATTACTAGTAAAACCTCGTATGTGAAGTTGCCAAAATTTTATAGGGGGAAAGGAAAACTTGCCTCATTTCAAAACGGTTCTCTTTTTTTATCCCTAATTATCTTAAGAACTCTAAGTATCGATATTTTTGTATGAACGGACGGATGGGCTTGATACGAGTAGCTTCCGGTGAGCAAATATATTTTTTGGCAGCTAATGTCAGTTACGAGGTTTTGCTGAACCACGATACGCGGTTTTGTACTTTAAAGAACGATATGTATGTATGTATATGCATTTTTGAAATGCCTTAAAGCCGGTGTTGCATAGTGTGATTAAAGCGTTGACATTGTAAGTCACAAATAGATTAGAAATCTTGGCAAAAGTGATGGTATTTCAGCTTAACCTCGTCAATTTAATTAAAATAATCGACTTACGATTTTTTATAAGAGTGCATATGTACAAGTAAATGCCTAGGCGTACAGTATTATTTAAATATTTAAATTTGATTAATAGCATCAACCACGTAAAAGACTAGTCGGCCTACAAGTTAAATCTTTTTGTTTTTTTTTTGTTTGCTTGTTAAACAAGAATACTACAGAATTTCAATGAATTGCCGAAATTTAGAGTCTCATTTGGTAGATATATTTGAGTATTTGAGAAATACTTTGCACATTATTTTCCAGCTACACAACTATTTATGCATGCGTAGGCATATATTTGCTCGAATTTTAGTTGGAATAGTTAAGCGGCAAGTATGGATATAGTTAATTATAATTTTATAAATTATTGAAGAATTATTCTAATTAAAACTGTACGAAAATTATGCTAATTAATTGATATTCAAGAATTTTGAAGTACGAATAGAAGTGCTTTTAGAAATTTGGAAAACGTGCCAAAAATTGTCGATTTTTATAGAGGAATAGTTTTAGATTTGAACGTAAAGATTTTACTATAATCCCGATAGTTTAAAGACTAAAGTATACTTGCAAGTTACAGGCGGACAACGAAAAATAAATTATGTCGATAACTAGCTTATAAATTACGTATGTACATATGTATATATCGTTGGCTTAGTTCGCAAACGTGCTAAGTCCATTTTATTTTTTATTTTTCAGGAGGGACAAAAAACCGTCTAACTTTTTTTGTTTTCAATATTTTTCTAATCTGTAAATGCAGTTTTATTCCTTAGTTCGTCTTGTTTTAGTACCAATAATCGGCCAATTTCCAAATAAAGCTGTTGCAGACTTATAGGCTCTTTTAGGACTTACCACATTTTCTCTTTAAGATTTTATTCTTTTAATGTGGACTTAGCACATTTTCTATCAACCTTTTTTCCATTATTTTTTATTGTTAAAAGATTTAATTGTTTAGTTTAAATATATTTCATTGTTTTAAAATGAATCATAACCTAATACAGTTTTATTTCATTGCTATTAATAAAAAAAACTATTTTTAGTCGTAAATTTATGTACCATTTATAAAAGAAAATAATTAAAAGCAAGTAAAGAGGTATAAGTTTGGGCGAAACCGAACTTTATATACCCGGCGCAGGTATCAAATACTGTCGTAAGCAGGGGCTTTTTTCCCGATTTCAAACGTTTTCGATAATATCCTGAGTTAAACTCAATGAAATAATTGAACCACGTTTAGTGGAAATCGCTAAAGTGGCTACCGAAATACACCTTGTAGTCATAAAGTGGGCGGTGTCACGCAGTCTTATTTATTGTTAAGAGATTGTTGTAAGTATTAACTTGAAGTAAATTAGCGTCTTCAGTTATTGAAATATCAGTTTCCGTATTTTTGAAATTTACCGTTAGATATACGGGAAGCGAATGTAATTTTGGTCCGATTTGAATAATTTTCAACGAATTGCTTTTCCGTACCAGGTTTATTAAGTGCACCGAGTTTGGTAGAAATTGATAAATCGGTTACCGAGTTACACATTTGTGGTCATAAGTGGGCGGCGCCATGCCCATTATCCAAAAATGTATCATAATCTTATTTTCTGCTGAGTGGTTATCGCGATCATCGATTTTTTACAAAAATTCTACTTCACATACTAATTTTGAACAATTTGCATCCAATATTTACTGAAATATCGTAGTTTTGGCATTTTTAGAAAATACCTTTATATCGGAAATGGGCGTGGTTACATTCCGATTCGCCCATTTTTAATACCAACTTACCTTGGATAAAGGGCAACCTACATACCAAATTTCGTTGAGATATCTCGAGTTATCGTGTACACGGACAGACGTGTATATATATTTTTTTGGATTTTTTTGGACTTAGCACATTTGCGTACCAATGCATAAAAACAAGTAAAAACGACATTACGGTAATTTTCTTTTTTGGTAATGATGTATTTTCAGTTATACTATCTTACTGCATCAAAATCTAATTTACATAAAAAGTGTAATATATCTATGATTTGAAATAAACATTGGCCGATTATGCAAAAGTATTAGCATATGAATTTTTGTTGTATTTGTGACACTTTTTGGTTTTTTTTTTTAATTTTACTAGCGATCTCGCTAGCTTGTAAAGTGTACTGCGCAACCCGCATAGTCCAAAGCTTTGACGTCATCTATATATGGGTGTTTCCAGCGGAAGGTCCACCACGACAAAAAAAAATAAAAGTTTTATATCTAACGTATTTACGGGCCGATTTGTCTGCTTTTTAAAATATATACTGGCTATGTAAGAAGAATCATGTTTGCATAAATTGGTCTTCCTAGGTGGTGCCAAGGTCGAGATATTTCGAAAAACCGTATTTATGGTCCGATTTGGTTCGAATTTGGCGTATGTGGTTGAAACATAACAAATCATAGATTTCTAATAAATTGACCCTGAATTGGCGCTGAAGTCAAAATATAAATTATTCTACATAAAATACAAGTTTTATTTGCGTTAAAAATTCATTTAAAAGCAATATTAACAAAAATATAACGATGGAAATTTATGTCACGTCACGCCACGTCACGTCACGTTTCACACTTGGGGTTGTAAAAGAGAATTGAAACAATTTGCATTAATTCAAAAAACTCTAAAAACAACTAAAATTGCTCCAAATCATATTAAAATAAGTTTCATCAAAATAGCCATCCACAATTCGCAGAGTTTTGCGATTTTGTACGAAAAGAAAAAATCAACTTCCATTTTTTGTCACGTAACGAACCTCTCTTTAAATGCTTATATTTCAGGACCAAGCAGTTCGATTGATTTAATTTTTCGGTTAAATATAGAGCTAATTACGTGCTATACAATGGCCCAAAAAAGTTAAAGAAAACAAATGGTATTCCTTTTTTGTATCACATTGAAATCGTACGACTGTCACGTGCGCCACCATGGCAATGCCCATATATAATCTATATATATAATACGCGAAGGCATTTTTTATGCAGCATACAAGATCTGCAACGTTCGATCGATTTTCAAAAATGGGGTGTCAAATTAAAGCGCTTGGCCTGTAGACTGGTTTTATTTTTTCGAACAGAGTTGCCACCTCTAGAACAATTTGAATTCAAATTATTTAATAAGCAATGCCATAATAACCGCACCGTTCATTCGATTTTCCTAAATACGGTGTCAAATTAAAAGGCTTGGACTGCAGATATGCAATAAGGTTTTACGTTTTTGACAAAAGTTGCCGCCTTTAAAAAAATTATATTCAAATTATCTAAAAAAAAAAATCCAATATTACAAAATCGGTATCAATGGTAAGGGGTTTGAAAATCTTTCTCTCTTAGCTCGACTTTAAGAGGGTTGCCACCTATTTAAAAGATCAAATTAAATTTGAATTAAGGAAATTAATTCGAAAAAAAATGTTTTAACATATGGTTGCCAAACGAAAGGGGGCTCAGAAGGTAGCAGTTTAAAAATATATTGAAGTGGGTTGCCACCTGCTTCAAATGTCGAATTTAGTTAACTTTTCCAAAAGTTATATGAAATGTAAAAATATGGAAGTCAAACGAAAGAGTGTTAAGAAGTCTTTAGTTTAAACATTAAGAATATTTTTGAGGTGTTGGAAGGTGGTTGCCACCTGTCTAAAAGTTTATTTCAAATTATTATAAAAGTTAAATGAATTATTAAAGCATGGGTATTAATCGAATGGGTTTGAAAAATGCCACATGTTTAGAAAATAAAATTCAACTTAATTCATCAGTTAATTAAAATATATACGAAACTACTTTGTTCAAATATTAAAATTATTTAAAAAGTCAAATGAATTATTAAAATATGTGTGTCAATCGTAATGGGGTTGAAAAGGCTTTATTTCTAAAATATATTTAGAAGGGTTGCCACGTATTTTATAAGCTGCATTCAAATTATTTAATAAGTTAAATGAATTTTTAAAGAATGGATATCAATCGAAATGAGTTTGAAAGGGCTTTCAGGCTTCCGAGTGAATTTAAACCAAACTAGTATACTAGTTATTTTTATTAACCGACTTCACAAAAAGGAGGAGGTTATAAGCTCGTCAAAATATTTTTTTTTTATGTATGTTACCGCATAACTTTGAACCCGCTTAACCGACTTCGATAATTCTTTTTTCATCGGAAAGTTGGTACCTCAAGGGTGGTCCCATTACTAATTTGGTTTAAATCCGATCATTTGATCATGAAGAAATTAACGATAATCTTAAATGTTTATGTGAGAATTGAAGTCGGTTTTGTTTTTTGCTTAAAAATTACTTGTTGTTATAAAAATAGATTTTAAACGTATTTAGTTAAATTTTCATATTTCGGTGCACCAAAAATCAAAAAAAAAGCATGCACCGAAATAATGAATGAAGGCATATAAATATAACATTATTTTCGCAAAACATATTGATTATTTTGATTAGAATAGTTTGCTTGAACATGGTACATGAACCGGAAAGCATTCAAAAGAAAATATAAATAAAAATGAATGTTAAGAAACTGGCTTCAAAAATATGTGTAGATTTGCATGCTGTAGAAAAGCAAAAATTAAAAGCTCAAATTAAATGTAGCTGCATGGGAATACAACCATTGATGAAATTGAAAAATACGCTTAAAATCACACATTCACACATTTGTCACACATTCTTTTTAACAAATATTTGTGCTTATTTTCTTTCTAATGATTCATTTTATGTTGTTAAATACCAGGAGCATCAGGCATAAACACAACGTAATTTTAAATGTATTCAACTTTTTTTTTACTGTATAACATAAAAAACAATGAGTTTTGAATGTGAACGTTTCCAATGGATGGGAATCACTGAGTACCTTTCAGCTCTGCTATGGACTACAAAGATATAAAAAACCAAGAAATTGTAACCAATCAGTAGCCCCACAAGTGCCATCTGTTCAATGAAAGCAAATGTCTAGCAAGATCCTACAAGACTGAGGGCACCTGGAGCTCCGATGACTTCCAGTTATTGGGTACCGAAATATTCACCCAGTTTCTGACAACTGATAACTGTTTACGAACCAAACAAGCCTTATCTAGCCAAATGGTCCAATATCTCATTACTGAGTGAATCGACGACACTTAAGAGTGCCACAAGTTCGTTATGTACTCTAACATAATTTAGACGAAAATTGTTCTCTCTCTCTCTGAACTAATTTGGAAGTACTTAGAGAGCTGGCCAATGCCTTCAGTATAGCTTAGCTGTCTCTAGAGACACTTAAACTCGTACCTCTCCATAGCCAGTGGCATTGCAAACATTTCGGCTTGGAATACAGAGACAGTTTCCCCAAGAGATTTTTGTAAGCAAAGGCTTGAAGCAAAAAACACATGAAGGCATTCGGGTAACCTTTTCTACGGGGTCGCCGTATGGTGGCCGGCTGCTATACCCGTCACGGGAGCACTGCCCACTACACCCACCAAATCTCTGGAAATAATATTAAATCTTCCACCTGTGGCAAATTTTGGGCCGGCTGTAGTGCGGCCAC
This sequence comes from Rhagoletis zephyria, assembly GCF_001687245.7. NCBI lineage: Eukaryota > Metazoa > Arthropoda > Insecta > Diptera > Tephritidae > Rhagoletis > Rhagoletis zephyria. The sequence continues at coordinate 35,763 of NW_016158046.1, forward strand.
GTTAAATACGATCCAACCGTGGAGAGACCTCAGATTCGGACACGCAAAATTACTTGAAACTCTACCGGACAATCTACGACAGTTAGAGATTATACCACTCTTCTACTCTGTCTAGACAACAAATTCTCCACAAGAATCCCAGAGAGGAACGAATGGAAAGGGGCCACAGGTCTACGGCCATATATATAGATGGTTCCAGGCTTATCAGAAGAGTGGGTAGCGGAATTTACTCTGATGAACTCGCCTTAACTTCAGTTTTCGCTTACCGGACCATTGCAGTGTCTTTCAAGCAGAGCCGCCATAATGACGGCGGCTCGGTGGCTCATAACCTCTGCCCCTCCTGGATGGCCTATCGCTATCTATTCTGACAGCCAGGCTGCTATCAAAAATCTCAAATCTAACGGAACAACGTACAAAGTAGCCATAAATGCATAAAATGGTTGTATGGGTGCCCGGTCATAGGGACATTCCTGGCAATTGCCTAGCCGACGAGCTGCCAAGGAGGGGGCGGAAATATCTGAAGTCAATTCTGCTCAGAATGCGGGCATACCTCTAACCCTCTGCAAACACAGACTAAAGGCTGAACTCATCGAGGATGTAAACACCAGGGAAAGGCCGTGGAAACCACCTGCCATACTACCAGGCAAATTTGGCCAAATATTGATGTAAAGCGATCCATAGCTCTTACTCGGCTGGACCGCTCCTCTCTCAGATGAGTAGTAGGTGTGATCACCGGACACTGTCTGATGGGTTCACACGGTAAAAGGTTAGCATACCCCCCACCAACGATTTTTGTCGCAGCTGAAGAGACGACGAGGAGGAGGAGACCATCGCAACCAACCAACTCTTCAACAAGTACTTTCTGAATTGTTTAGTCGACTTGAACTCGGCGAGCATCCTCGACTCTTTGTGCTTTATAAAACGCACTCGATGGTCCAATTTCTTAGGGAGGGTAAGAAATAAATGGCTTCGGCCAGTGGTATCACAACTGGCTTTTCCAGCCTACGTGTGCGCCGTGCTCTGCGCGGGCAGCCACTCTAACCTACCCTAACCTGCCTTCATATAGACACTTAAATTTCCGTTTCTGTACTTAAAATGGTATTACAACTTGATTCGATGTTTGTGACTACTAGAAAAATGATGAAGTTTACGAAAATAATCAGAACATCGAGCTGTTTGTCCATCTAAATCTTTTCAGTAACGCGCGACCGGTAGTAAATTAAAACACTACATACCAACCTTCTATTTCGCTTTTATCTCACACTAGGCTTTTATTAAAACACACAGCCTATTATTTTGAAATTATATCAAGCAAATGCAGAAATGCAAAAAAACTATTCAACGAAAGACTTTAGACGCGAACTTCTTTGTCCTAATGCCGTAACCACTTGAAGTCTTCAACATATTACAAAACAAATACATATTGCAGCCGCCGGGGGTTGTGCATGCTTACACATAACATGTTGAAATGTTCGTAAATTTTTTTTTTTGGATTTCTGTAATTAAAAAACATTTTACTTGCAACTATCTATCTTCCTTCGTTTATTCGAAAAAAAAATGAAACTATTAAGGTTTTATGAGTGTATTATTTTTATAATATTAAATAAAAAAAATACAAAATATTGTGTTAACAGGAATACTCTGCTTACCTACAAATACATATTCAAATATTGAGCATTAGCGTTAAATTAATTTCCAATTAACTTACGAGGGGAGGTGAAAATTTCGCGGAATTAAGGCTTTGGCTAATGGCTGGGGATTTGGTTTTTTTTTTCTTTTTCAACTAGCGGTACTTGGCTACATTATTTACTTTTAATTAAATTGGCGCCCTTACGTTTGAGAAATCGCCATATAAAATAAAATTGGTAGAAAACTAACTTACGGAGAAGCTTTGGTTTCCTGCCGTCTCATTGTTGAAGATATTCGATTTAATCAGGATGCTTCTTTTCCAGAAAAGCGATGATTTACATGTGTCATGTTGAGGATTGTGACAACAAAGTTGAAAAACTTTATTATCTTTCTATTTCTATGGCCAATGAAGAATGGGGGCCAATTATCCACTTCGAGTGTTCACGGTTACGAGCCTTTGAGAGAAGAAGAATAAATTTTTGCTACTTGAGGCAAAATCTGAGTCTAGATCTAGATATTTTTGTCAAGCAAACGTGTACACTGGTACACAAACGTAACAAATATGGAGGACAGAACAGGCGCCAGTGTCTAAAAAGCCAAAGTACCCATTGCGATGAGCACTTTGCCCACTTCGTTTTTCTGGCCGAAGTACTAGAAATGTCAACATGTGCCAGATTGAACTTTGAAAAGTGTTTGAAATCAACCTTTTTTCCTTCAGTCAGCCAGGCGGCAATCAGGGCCATATCCAATAGGATGATCACCTCCAGGATCGTCAAGAAGTGGTTTGACACTTTTCAACTTCTGGATGTCGCCGACGAACTTGCGGGACCGTAACTATTTTGTGAACTCAGTTGGTCCTCCTCAAGACTCAGTCACAGTAAGCAATGGGGAACGGTAAGTAGCCTTAGACAGACTAAACTTTTCGGATACTCTTTTTCAAGGAAAGACATACATTTTTTGAGTGGAGCCAATGCCAACTTGCTTACTGCATTCACCGCATTAGTCTCTCCACAGGGACAGGCTTGTCATCTTTGTATTGAAGAGGATATGTCGGAGCACATTATGTGTGATGGCAGCAAAGCAATTCGTATGGAGATCAGAGGATTCCATCTACATATATTAAACAATTTCGTACAATTTTGGCCAGAAAATTTTCCTTTCATTGAATAATAACGAGAATAAATAAAACAAGTAACTTTATTCTCTTCGAAACAATGCATTTTTAATTTCTCTAGCCTCCTGTATCAAAATATGTGTTTTCACAAAAATAAAAATGCACCTAGTGAACTTTTTGATCTCCCCTCGTAGTGCAATTAATTGGCCAGCATTCTGTTTTAGCTATGCAAAATGCTCATCCTTCATAACATAAACCGCCGCCCAATTGCTTTTTGATTGCATTCAAAAATCAATCACCAAAAATCAAGATGAAACAATATTTGGCTGCAAGTGACCTTCCGATAAAAAAAATAATAAATAATTCACAGCCAATAAATTTAGGTCTACTAAATGCTGTATCCGAAACGCATTGAAAATCGTGTTCATTAATCTTTTGCTCAAACAATTATGCATGGGACGCATTAATAAAATTTAACTGCAGCAGTGAAGCCACCAGTCATGTTGTTGCTGTTGCTAGTATTTTTTTCTATTTTTAAAACCAGCACGTGGTTTGATTTTCGCGCCGGTTTTAGCTATTGAACAATAAAACCAAAAAAAAACAAAGAGCCGAAAGTAAACAAAAGCAATAAAAAACATAATTCACAAATTGCGTCTGGCTCAATTTATTTTTATGAGTGCCTAAAAGTGTGCAACTAATTAAATTTATAATAGAAACGAAACCATTGTATTAAATGTTAGAGACGCACAAATACACATAAAGACGCTTAAGGGATATACAAATGATAATAAAGTTTGTGACTTAAGTCTTTTGTTTGCTGCATAGAGGCGAACGAGTAAATAATGACACGAATCGCTTGCAATATTTCATTGCATTTTTATGGCAAGGAACCCAGACAATGTTTCATTGATTTTTGGCGCGCCTTTGAGTATTTTTTCGACACCTTTTTGTTTGCAATATTTAACTCGTTCACGCTCTAAAAGACATAAAGAACTTGTTTCGGATAGCCACTTGCCGACGCAATTAAATGCCACGACCCTTTTGTGCTGCGCGCACCTTAGCGCATAGTATAAAAAGCCTTAAAATTTTTGGTTCAACGCACAGTTTCTGGATATACAGCAACGAGTCCTGCGCTCAGCTCAAATAATCAACCAAAAATCTATATACGTATAAAAATAAAAATTAAAATGTTTAAATATGTAAGTATGTCAATAAAATACGCAAGCAGCAGCGACTAAGCGAGTAGTTACTTAAAAAAAAAAAAACTTTTTTGTTTTTAAATAGCGTCGCACATTTAAATGAAAAAAGGCGAATTATTTTTATATGGCATTTTTAATTGCCTCAATCATTCATTCATTCATTCGCTTGAAGCGCTAAAATTATGAAATTGCTTCGTTAAACGTTGCATTACACCTCATTTGTGATTCATTTATTTTCTTTTTTTGCGACTTTGTCGATTTCTCACTCTGCCAGTTCGTTTGTGTTGCTGCCCTCTTCTCGTTGACCTTCGTCTATGCGGACAACATCGATAAAAATGCCGAAATACGTAGCTTTCAAAATGCTGCATCCGATGCCGAGGGCAACTACCAGTTCTCCTATGAGACAAGCAATGGCATTCAACAACAGGAGGCCGGCAGTTTGGACGGTGGTGTGCGCGGCTCACTGAATTACGTATCGCCCGAAGGTGAACGCATCTCCTTGAGCTACACAGCGGATGAGGAAGGCTTCCACCCGGCAGGTGATCATCTGCCAACGCCACCACCAATACCAGCTTACGTGTTGCGTGCCTTAGAATATATCCGTGCACATCCACCACAACTAAAGGAAGAGCAATAAACAATGGCGGCGCCTACACACACACACACACACGCACACAGCTTTAAATGCAATCAAACTGAAGCCACGATTCACGAAACAATGCTCTCTCGATACGCGGAATGGGTCACCGGCCAACCTACTGACATGTCAAAGCTGAAGTGTTAATTGACTCATTTCAATGAATTTTTCTTGTTATTACGTTTTGTTTTTGTTTTTTCATTACTTGTTTTCGACGCATAGTAATTAGCTGTTAATCTGTGCATGCCTCATTTTGTTTTCGCGCGTACAGTTTGACGTATTGACGCGCGCATAGTCATTATTTGTAATTAATAGTTTTTGTTTAATAAATGAAGTGTTTAAAATGAAAATTTTAGACCTTTGTTTAGAAAATAACAAAAATCACTAATTTGTGTCTTTTTCAGGTTTTCCTATCAAGATATTCTATTGATACCGATCTACATCGATATATCAATATTAGGGTGGTACTTAAATGTAGGAAGCTAATTTTTACATCAGATTTCCTAAGTCTCAACCCTTACGTCGATGCTACAATAGTCAAGGATATCACATATACATTTTGGTCCCGATTGAGTTCGGTTAAGGCGTGGCGCATAGGGGTCATAATTCAGATTACCCTATAAAGACGTCTTAACCGACTTCAATCGCGACCAAAATTTTTAGTTGATATTTTCGACTATGATACTATCGATTTTGGGTATTAGAAGAAAAAAAAATAATAATTTTAATTTGTTTAGTCTCTATAGTGGAAAATGTACTTTGCCGCCTGTTCGACACGCCTTAACCGTCTCCAATCGGCACCAACATTTATATGTGACCCTGGTATTACCGATTGAGGGGGTGAGTCTGAAAAAAGTCGTTCACTTGATTTTTAAGGATCGCCCTAATCAATGTCCATCAACGCTTACTTTACATTTATTTCGATAAATATATCAGCTTACCTAACAAAACAATATACATATGTATTTATGTATGTACGTTTATGTATGATATTGCCAATAATGAAATCACCAAATATTGATAAATATATAGGAGATATCGATATTGGAAAAAAATTTAGGAATCCCAAAAAGTTATGTGTTTAAAATTTTACTGAAAGAGCTATGCTGCATGTATAAGTAATTCTTGGTTTGCGGACTACTTTTCTTCTTCACATTTGGTGTTACAACCAGGGACCGAAAATATCCATTTTTTGTGATTTTTTATCTCTTTTAATCCAAAAAATTAAAGCTGAAAATAACAGTTATGGTATGATCGGAAAATTGAATACAAATATAACGGTTGAATTTAATCGGAAAAATAGAAATACAATTTTAACGATTAAATTATGATGTTTATCATAACCGTTACGCCAATTCGCCAATTTCTCCTCTCCTTTGCGATGTTGCGCCAGTTGTTCACCCCCAGGTGTATGCGGGTTGCGTGTATGCACTTGGTCCTTTTACCGTATTCTTAATTTTTGTTATTTATGAAAGAAAATATATCCGTGCACTTTTCAGTTTCCTACCATTCCCAACGTACCTGCTTTTGGTAAGAGTTGTTTCCCGCTTGATGCTTCAGGCTAATATCATTTGATAAATATTTAGCCATCTCTAAATACTAAGGGTGTATTTTAAAGGTATTTTAAATACAAAAGTATTAAAGTATGTCCATCACTGCTTCTTAAGCGTCAAATTTGGCCACGTCAGAATCATCACATATGTATGTAGTAGATGGTTTAGCGATCTATGTAGCCTGAGTATTACAAAGATTAAAATATAAAATTGTTTTAAATATTATGCTACAAATTCCCACCATTGATGCCAGTCGAATGAATCACTCACTTAAACAGCTGTTGGCCCTGCACATTGATGGCTCGCCGATTTCCACACAAAGCCGTTTACCTGCTCATCTTAGCGGATTCCCATGACAGTAAAAAACCCAGTAAACCAGTATCATAGAAATACATTTGAATAAGAAAGGTGCCAACAGGTTTTTATTTGACATATTTTGGGTTTTGTTTGGATTTTTTTTTGCGGCGCGATTGCAATATGTTTACGGTGACCATATTTATGGGAGCGAAATACGGGACAAAAAATAATTTTGCATATTTTTGCAAAAAACAAAAAATACAGATCTTAAAGCCTTTTTCAATGATCCTAGATGTATTATGCCTGAAACAGCATCCTTATAGTAACATCACAAATTTATAGGTTATTTTTCTCAAGATTTTTAACGCGCGAAATTTGTTAAAAAAGATTAGTTAAATTTAGTATAATAAATTGTAATTTTAAAGTCGGTAGGACTTACCGTTCATTTTTGGCAGTTTTTTTTTTTTAAACGGTGTTACAAATTTTTTTCATACAAAGTATGTTCGACAACTTTTTGAAAGAGAAGCAACTTGCACTTTATTATACTAAATTTTAATGACGAGTCCTAAGTCGTCGAAATACCGAACACCGAATACGGGACAAATACAGGACATTAAAAGAAATACAGAACATTTGGCGTCCCGTATAAAATTAATAAATTACCAGGACAATGGGTCAAAAAAGACGGATGGTCACCGTGAATATGTTTGTTAATACGTTTGCTATAAATTTGTAAGTTTTGTGAGAGTTTTTTGTACAAATATTTTTACAATTTAAAAAATTAAATAAAAAATTATTACCTATAAACAATAAACTTTACAGTGTAACAATAAATATTTTTATACATTTGTGTACTATTATATTTTCTTCCTGGTGCACTGGCTAGCTAAGCGATTTTCATGTTCATGGTTTTTAAGTACATATGCAAGTATAAAAATGGGCAGCAAAATTGCATATCAAATTGATACCTTGTTTATTCCCATACACGATTCATACTGTTCATAGAAATAGCTAAACTACGTTTAAGGTTTTTTTTTTTTACTAAATAAAGATTTGTTAATTCATAACAACAAATTTGGACATAAACGTCTTAAAGCACACTTAAACGCCGCTAAGTGCTTTAAAGTCATGTCATTTAAATTCAATCATCAATTAATTTAATTTAATCAGATTTTAATCGAAAATGTGTTAAGCTGCATCATTAACCACCAGCTACCTGATTGGCAGTAAAATTTCTTTAAGTTTTATGTGAAAAAAATAAAGTACCAAATAATGGCAATTAATTCAATTTCACCATAAGCGCACATAAATAATCACACACACTTCTGGGTGATTTGAGCGTAGCGTTGGGTTGATGCCGATAAAAACGAGATTTTGACACTTTTGTGATGGCAGGCGAAAATAACTGAACTGAATGAAAACAAAAATAAAAATAAAACCACATATGAGGGAGAAGCACGTTTTAGTTTTAATTTTGGAGCGCAAGAGGTAACTGCGACATATGTAGATACATATACATATATGTACATAAGTATGTGAGTTTATAGAAGCAATGACAAATTTATCGCTAATGAAATCAAATTAAACACGCATACATATGTACATATGTATGTAGTATGTACGAGCAGGTATAAGTTAATAGTCGAAAATATTACGTATGTTTTTTATTTAGGAACTGTTATCACAAAATTCGCGCAAAGTAATTGATTTTAATCAAACGCACCAACTACATAATATGCACATAAGGGTGGGCCAAAAATTGCTTTCCAGCCAACCCCAGAACTGGATAATATCGAAAATAAGGGGACCGGTTTTTTTTTATTTTGAAATTAGTTAACATTTAATGGTTCCACTTTAAAATTTCTCATGTAATTTATATGAAGGAAATGCATTTTTTCGCAGAATTGCTATAAAATCATAAAAAACAAGCATTTCTATCGAATAAGAATATTTTCTTTCAGAAGTCTTAAAAATAATAAAATTAACAAATCCATTTAGTTGTTCGTAAGCGATACGGTCACGAACATATAAAATAACTAATTTTGTATACACTTAATAGTTACGTATTGAAATTTTAAAGTGAAATATTAATAGCTAAAGTGAGATATTCTTATTCCTTCTATTTATTATTCATTTTGCAAAATAAGATATAATTGGAAAGGTTATCAACCTTTCTATCTATCTGCTTTTACCTTCGTATTCCGTTGTTAAAATTTTGTATACAAAGTATTTTTTGAAATAAGTATTTTTTAGTCAAACCATACTCCGTAAAAAGGTTCATAAATTTCTATTTGAATTTGAACATTCTTCCGAGAAGGAGTCTTATATTACGTTCAAATTGGCCCCATTTAATTTGTTAAATGAAAAAGAGCATTTGGAAAACGCAATCGTCCACATTGAATATTTGGAGTTAACTTTGACGGTTGTTTGATTACCAATAAAAATTCGAAAAAATATTCAAAATCAAGTTTTTGTGTGTTCAATTTGTTTTTTTGCGAATGTCTGCTTCATGATATTAACGAATACGAATTACTTAGAGACTTCAAAATTTTTAGTTCGTATGCACTATTTATCTCTGCGTACGATGAGACCTCAAGGGAAATAACTAATTACCGCCTTGGCCTCTTTTTTGGCATACAACAATTCTGATATTTTTTGATAATTTTTAATATTTTGCAGAATATAAATTTTTTGAACGTTGGCGTGTCAAATGAAAGCTTTTGGGTCTTTCTGATTGGCCGGAGCAGAAAGCTTTCCGATACAACTCTGCGTTGAACTGGTTTTCAAACGAGTTAAATGATTTAACTGGTTCAATTTTCCGACAACAATTGCATGCGATTTAACTTGTTTATGAACATGTTTTGTTCATTTAACTGGTTCAAGCCCATTTAACATGTTTAGCTCGTCAATATGAACGTAGTATTAAGGTGCTTAGAAGTTAAACATTTTTGGAAGTTACACCAAAAACCAAAAACACCAAAAGTTACCTTTCCATTGATATCTCATTGTGAGTTAAACTTTAATTATTAAACGCCTTTATTGCACAATTTATCCCCCCCTGTAACAAAAGACTTTAGAAACGAACTTGTAGTAAAATGTTCGGTAAAGCTCGGAACACTTTGACGACAGCAAGCGACAAGCAGCATCTGTCAAATTTTAAATACACACGTTCTTACGGACACAATTATTTTGACGACAGCACGACATCTTGGCTGCAGGACTGCAATTGTCGACGTCGCCAAATTAAATCTATTTCTAATTTTGCCGGCGACAATGAGTAGATGTAGTGCTGCAAAATTAAATTGTCGCAAAATTAATCACATATTCTTGATTGTTCATGTTTTTCTTATTTACTTAAATAAAAATACACAATTTGTGAAATAAATATACCAAAATGTCAAACTTTAAAATCAGCTGTTTGCTATGTCGCTGAGGTCTTCAAAATGTTTAAGAAGCTGGCTTCATGGAGTTGCAGTCATCAAAGTGTTCCGAGCTTAACTGTACTTACCGACACCTCCAAACCATACTATGCTAAATAAGTCTGCCTGCCTACGTCTCTAATGACTTAGCATGGTACGGTTTGGAGGTGTCGATATGCACATACATACATACATATATGTACTGCAAATTTAATGTCGATAATATTTCAAAAGTTGGCTTGATCTTCAATGGCCAATTCTCTTTCGCACACTTCTTTCTTTAAAATGCACATGGTAGGTGATAATTTATATAAAAAAATATTTTATTGTGACGCAATCAAAATTACCATAACATCTTTGAGTTTTGTTTATCAAAACAGAGCTAAGCAACACTTCCGCACCAACCAACCATAAATAAGTGCGCAACTAACCGACCACTTGCTAATTAGAATAGAATTTCGTCGCCATAGAAACAAAATTTTAGGTATATTTTAAGCATTTTTAAATATTGCCACTGCATACATTACGTTTTTAGGTTCGGTACGCACGCTTTTTTAAGACATTTTTACGATCACTTGAAGTGCTACATACAAACATACATATGGTTATGTATGCAAATCAGAGTATTTCTATGCAAACATATCGATCGAAATATTCGTATTTTCCTACATAAAAATTTTTAGAAGTGTGTGTACAATTGGAATTTTTAACATAATTTTTATTGTCGTTAATTAAGCGAACGATATTAATATATAGAATTTTGTAATTTTTTTCCTGAAGTTTTCGAACCTCATATCAATTCCTTTGATCTGTTGAAGTGCATTTTTGGTGAGAAAAAAACCAGATGTATACTGCGAATAGTAAAAGATTCTCAGCCGTAACTTGTCAAGGCTGGCTATTATTTATTTAGTTGTAAATTTATTGTATTGTATTGTATTGGAAAATCTCACTTCAAATATTTTTTAATTTTTTATGAATGAATGGAAGGGAATACAAAAATAAAAATACTGCTAAGGCGCAGTGAAGCACGCCGGGTATTTGCTGGTCTACTAGTAAAAATATTTTCACAGTCCGGACACTGATTTAACCTTTTGCACATGACAAGCTCAGTTAGAACTTGACAAAACTTGACTGGCTGTGAAGTCGGTTTTGCGATCCGATCCGAATGTGTTTTTTAACTAATTATTAATGAACTAGTTTTTTTATTTTATCTGGAAGTTATACAGATATTTCAATCATTAATAAATAAATTAGTCACATAATAATCGAATACTAGCGAATTATAGAAAGAGTGTTGAATTTTCGACGTCTCTGGAGCTTTCACATCAGTCGCACTTGAATAAATTTGTTAAAGAACAAGAATTCGCAAAGCCACTTACTGGCACCAAATTATGTTCTGAATTAGAGATGGGCACGGGACTAAATATTTTGTCTCGATCCCGCCCATCCCGAAATTCAATTTTTAAGTCCCGAACCCGCCCATGCCGACGTTTTTCAGAATTGCCCCGCGGGTCCCGTGGATGCCGAAATCTATCAATAAGAAAAATTCACATGTCTTTCAAATTAATTTTAAATAAAAAAATAATAATAATGAAAGATCTGTCATCTTCGGTTTTTTTTTTTTGTTTTGCTTTTGCTGTTCATTTTCGTCCCAATAAAACATAAAAAAGTGCATATTTCACACATCGTTTATAAGGAAGATTTTTCGAATTTGCTGGGGTTGCGGTTTTATCGGGGTTGACGCGAAAGGATTTTGGTCCCGTCACACCAGCAAAATTTCTCAAACCTTCCCGATACCGCCCATCCCGGCAAATTTGAAATCAGTGCTGTGGGTCCCGCGGGTTCCGATATCGCGCGTCCATCTCTAGTCTGAATGCCAGCTGACTTTCAAAAACTTCTTCTCTTCCAGGTTGTTAGTACTTTGTAGAATAGTTTATTAGCTATGCAGATCTCCTATACTACAACCGAAATCAAAATATATGTATGCTTAACGGTATCTAAATTGCGTACGTAAGATGTCATTCAACGGAGAAGGTGCATTATACCTGTTTTTGATAAGAAATGGTGTAGTTCAAGTCAATTTATGTACATTTCTATGCGAAACCCAACAAACATTAAACAAATTTTCCTTCTTCCTTTGCCAAGCGAATGAGGGACCAACAATTTGATAGTAGTTAATTCAATAAGTTTATTTGAAAATAAACCGGACAACAAGCCGTCCCCAAATTGAAAGCGCAACAATTTCCATAAAAATTGTATTTTATGTCGAACACTTACGTTTCTCACGCTAGGAAACAAAGGATGTAGTAGATGCTCATCAGTTATCGGACTCAACCGCAAACTGAATTGTTTATTGGACATACATACATGCACACCCTGCAGGGAAACCGCGGACTAGTGAATCAAATTTCTAGTTCCGTACTAGGTCTTTATCGCCAAAAACGAACTAGTCCGATACGAACTAAATCCCCACCAGTCCAAAATCGGCGAAAAGTGGTACTTTTAAAAAACTAATTTATTTCAGTTTTTTCACTAGAAATCGATATCTAAAGTGACGAATTTAGAAATGGTTCGGAACTATAGAAAAAGGGATGCAGAACGAACTAGATCCTATTTGTCGAATTTAGAACTAGTTCGAAACTATCGAAAAAGGGATGCAGCGCGGGCTTGTTTACTTTACATAGATATGTGTTTGGCGGCTTTTTCGTTCAAATGCACTTCCATTCTGCACTTCGCAAATGCTATTTCATAGTTTGGTAATACAAAACAAAACTTTGTATTAACATACTAACATCTTGGGGCCAACTGGAATGTAACAAATAACAGCGAGCACCTCTGCAAACTCAGCTACAGCTAAAGGTATGTAAACGTACATTTCTTACAATCATTCAAACAAATTTAATTTCAAATTGAAAACACATTTCTTCCAAACGGAAGAACCAAAAATATTAAAAAATCATGATAATTTTTTCTTCCGTCTGTCGATTTAAGAACTGGTTCGGAACTATAGAATTTAGGACTAGCTCGGAACTATCGAAAAAGGGATGCAGCGGCGGGGGNGTAATTGATACTTCCTAGGACATCGCCATGTTAAATTCGCCAGTTGCTTGCATGCAAAAGAGATTTATCGCGAACCAGTACTGGGACTAAATGTAATGAGATTTTCCCCACAGGGCATGTATGCTTGCATGTGTGTGTTTGTAGCATACACATGAAAATAAGTAAGGCAAAAAACTCAACGGAAACTAATTGATTCAACAAATCGAAATCGAATGAAAAACCTGAATTTTCAAAAATATTATACTAAAATCAAGAAATATGGGTAGCGCAAACAGATAAATAAATGAGCCAACGAAAATTTGCGAATACGATCGAAGAAGATTGTAAACAAATTAGACTGTTTCGAGGTAGACAACCACTAAAATGGTACGAGTACACCAGCGACTCAAGAGCAAAACTTGTATAAGTTTGTAGGCAAGTAAATATGTATTTATGTATGTATGTATATACATATGTATGCATTGAGAAAAAAAAATGAAACGGCAACCAATGAACCACCCATTTGACAAAACGCTAAAACGCTGGATATTTGAAAACTTGCCCTATTGTATTTGTTTAGCTAATAACTTGTGGTTGGCTGATTACGATTAATTCGAAACGGTTGGATCAGAAGATATAAAACACTTTATTTTTTACGCGCTCGCTTGCAGTTGTGATAATTGCTTCAAACCCTAAACATATGTATATAAACACATAGTATAAAGCTGCAGGCACAAATATCAGGCCAAACAAGTATAAAAAAAAACACTAATAAACGAATACCTGGTTGCATAAAAATAGCAGCAAACGAAGCTGACTACAAAAAAAAAAAAATTGTATTTAAAAATTTCAACAGTTGTTTTTTGTAAAAATGCGGGTCACAAGTAATACAAAACCAAAAACCGTAAGTGTCGGATTTACCAATTAAAGCCAGCAAAACCTTGAAAATTTTTTATAAAAATCAAAAGAAATATATATATATATATAAATCCTTAGCAGAACAATTTGACTAATACTGGTTTCTTTGCGTGAAATTTGGTATTAAAAACTAGAAAACTGTGAACTCTGTGCTACATTTTGCTAAAAAATGACTGCTGATGCATGTGTGTTTTGTAAAAAAAAAATTTGTTATTTTGAACTACATATATTCATATCGTGGTGGCAGAAATAATAAAAACGCCTTACTTCAACTAGTTTTGTTTATTTAATGTTTAATGTTTTTTTTTTACAAAAGTCTGGCTCATTATATAATAATCAATTTTTCAAACTTTATACAAAAATTAAAAAAAAAATCAACAAATGTTCATCAAAACTGGAATTTTTTTATTCCGTATTTTTAGATGTGCAGTTTTGTAGCTCATTAAATTTTAGTATAACAACGTGTAAGTTTCAATCTTGGTGATTTAAATTTTTTTTGCAGTCAAACTTTTTCGTGTTTTTTTATATATATATATATATAAAAGTACAATTTATATGTAGAAACTGTGGGTTGATTTTTTTTTTTACATTTTGTTGCGAACGGTATTGCGCGTTTCATTTCATAAGAAATTCATGTTTCGTGTATTCTTTTTGTGGAAGAAAATGCACAACAGCGTCAGCAAGAAAAATTATCAAAAATCAACGGTATTTTATATGCGCTTCAAACTTGCACTTTATCCTACTAAAATTTAATGGGCTACAAAACTGCATACCCAAAATCTATACATATAATAAAATTGTGTAAAATTGTTTGTTAGAGCAACAGACGCCAAATAAACAATTTTTAGAATATTTGTCTGTCTGTCTGTCTGTATGTTTGTACGCGCGTCACTCGAAAACCAATGCATAGAATCGAATGCAGTTTTCACCTATTTATTGCTTGAGGTCTAGCTTAAAATATAGAACAGAAATTTGAGAGTTACCAACTGTTTGAAAATTGCAGTTTAGGTCAATTGATACGATTACGTTAAATATTGCAATTTGCTGTAAAAAAAAAAGTTTTAAGAAGGCTTACCGCCGAAAAAATATTTTGAGAGGGGTTGCCACCTGTTTGAAAAATGTGTATTCATTTAGATGGATAAAATAAATGAAATATTGCAATACTGGTGCTAAACTAAAGAGGTTTAAAAAAGTTTATTATCGAACATATTTTTGAAGCGGCTTGAAAAATTGAATTCAGTTAAATTGATAAGATGAGGTAAATATTGAATTCGTTTACCTTTGAAGAAAGCGCGCGATATGTAGACTCGAGATATAAGATTATAAATTAAATGTCTAGGAAAAAGCCGATACTATACCTTCTAAAATATATCAAGTAACACCCACATTTATAAAAAATAAAACATGCTTCATCAATCGAAAACTTTTTTTTTAAATCTCCCTTCATAAAGCTCTTTAAATCTATTTAATTTTTTTATGAATGAGGCCGTACGAGTTTTGGGAGAGAGTAACAACACAAAAATACTTTTAATGCGCAGTGAAGTACGCCGGGTATTTGCTGGTTCTGAATAAAAAGTTTAAGTTTTAGTAAAAACTTGTTAAATTTTTATAATTTGAATACAAAGTTTGAAATGCGAAGTTAATGAGTTAATGAGCTAGAAGAAAAAATAGTATGCAATAAATAAACAAAACAAATATAGCCAATACAGTCAAAATAAGGCGTCTCTATTATTTCTGCCACCAGTGTAAATTAATTTATACATACCTCGTGATTCATGCTCTATGCTCTGGCAATATTTGATATTTCTATTTAGCATCAACAGCATCTCAAGCTCTTCGCACTCAGGTACATACATATTTCACCCTCTCTCTTATCGCGGCAAATACGTCTCGCTTCCTTCTGTAGGCAGCAGGCGGCATCTTTTTTCTCTGCAGCTCGTTGAAATCCGACTACTTCGGCGGCGGTACTTAATGAGCGGGAAATGTAGTTCAACTGCTCGTTTATGTCGGTGTGTTGGAGAGTGCTCTCAGAGAATAGGTGTGAGAGTCGAGTGGCGAATAAATTGGCCGTCTGTTGTGATTGCAGCTTTTCGACGACGTTAAGCTTTCCTTGCATTGTTGGGCACACAGTTTTTGCTGCGCAGAGGCGGGTGCGTATCTTGGCTGCAACAAGACAGTGGTTCGAGTCGATGTTTGGCCCTCGGAGTGTATGTACGTCTAAAACACTGGAAGCATGCCTTCCGTCTATCGCAACATGAGCGATTTGGTTTCTCTTCTCTTCGATCTGGAGACAGCCATGTAGCTTGATGGATATTTTTATGCTGGAACCTAGTACTACATAATACCATGTTTCGGGCCCCGACGAAATCGATCAGCCTCAGTCCATTATCGGACGGAATTTACGACAGTGGCGCCAAAGATCCCTTTCTTGCCCACGATTTTGATATCGTGTCGGGGGCAGCGCTCATATGTACGATCCAAGCGCTCATAGAAGAGATCCTTGGACGCTTCTCTTCCGTCGGGGCATGGGCGCAGATCAGCGAGATGTTGAAAAATCTAGCTTTGATGCGGATTATGGCTAGACGTTCGTCCACCGGGGTGAACTCCAGTACTCCGCGACGGAGTCTCTCTTCTACCACGAATCCAACACCGAATTTGCGCTCCTTTACGTGGCAACTGTAGTATACGTCGCAAGGCTTCCCGCTCACCTTGCCTTACCCCGTCTATCGCATTTCTTGGATGGCGGTGATGTCAGCCTTTGTCTTCCCGAGGACATCGACCAGCCGGGCAGAGGCACCTTCCCCATTAAGGGTCCGGATATTCCAGGTGCATACCCTTAAATCATATCCTTTATACGTTTACCGTGGTCGTCGTCAGCAAAAGGGGGTCTCATCCGAGGCTGTATATTTGTTTTCATTGGGCGGGGTTTTAACGTCTCACTTTAGCTCGCTCCCAAACGGGTGTTTGGTCGCTACCTAGAGGATACGTGGATTTAAATATCCGGGCGTTGTGAGCTGCGATTTGAACTGTACGCACAAGAATCACTTCTGGACACTCCCAGGTGAATGGCAGTCAAAAGTTTTCCCAACTTACGTGGACTTCCGCATACGGAACATACTTTTCCGTTATCGACGTAAAAGTACCCATTCTGAAGGGCCTATTACTGCCGAAGTTCGGCTGCTTTCTGTTTTTTTTTAAGGGTCCCAATGTTTTTTCCCTCTTCCCCAGCAAACATTTGGAGTGATAAAAGAGTATTTAAGGAGTCCTATTTCGGAGCCTTTACGCTCATTTAAGAATCCGTGTTTACCTTCCTCCGAAGATCGACTTATATGAACTTAAATTTGTACATCAAATGAACCTTAGTATGAGTCATATTGTACTCTTATTGGCCTTATATACGGCTCATATTGGACTCTTTTTAGAAAATGTTTGGCCTCATATATGAATCATTTCAGACACTTTTTGAGGCTCTTTAATGCCTCTTAGTGGCCTCGTAAGTGGCTAGTTTCGTATTCGTTTTCATTTTCGTTCTCGCATCCCCTTTATATTCGCACTTGTCTTCGTATTAGACTCCACCTTCACCTTCATATCCGTCTTCAAAGCGTTTTCGTATTCACCCTCGTATAAGTCTTTGTATTCCTGTTCGTATTTTTCGTCGTGTTGTTCTTCGTATTGATCGTCGTAGCCGCCTTCGAAATCATCTCCATATTAATCCTACTCTATGTTCATGCTTAGAAAGAGAGAAATGTGAAAACTGGATGAAAGAGATATCCAACTTTAACAAAATTCGGTTTTTAGTTTAAACCAAAAAAACCTTTTTAATTTTTAATTTTTAATTTTTACGCATATATGTATGTATACATATCATTCTTAACAAAACACAGTGTGTCTTTTTA
The DNA here is from genome assembly GCF_001687245.7 of Rhagoletis zephyria. NCBI lineage: Eukaryota > Metazoa > Arthropoda > Insecta > Diptera > Tephritidae > Rhagoletis > Rhagoletis zephyria. The sequence goes on from NW_016158046.1 coordinate 53,464, forward strand.
GTGTTGTTCCTTGTGGGCATCATCACCGATCCCATTGGCATGATGGTGCAAGCTGCTCAACCTGACGATTCGGATGCCTCCATCACTCTATTTCAAGTAGCACCGGCCGATGACTTAGGCATCTATAGGTATGCATATGAAACGAGTAACGGTATTTCCGTACAGGCCGCTGGTAGCGCTATTGAGGCGATAGGTATCTACAGCTATATGTCCCCCGAAGGCATACCGATCGAAGTGCGTTACATTGCTGACGAATTGGGATTCCATGCAGTTGGACGTCACATACCCAGACCACCACCAATACCAGACTATATACTCCGCTCGCTAGAGTATATAAGCAAACATCCGAATGATGAGGATCGTGGTCGTTATCGAATGTTAAAATAGAATGAAATATTTTATACATTTATTTTATACTTACACAGTAAATATATTTAATCATTAAAAGTTAAAAGACCATTATAAGTATCACAAATTATATTTAGACATAATTTTACTTAAGCGAATTGTCATTTTAATATACGCACATACACACTAGGGTTATCTAAATACATATACATATGTACGTATGTATACGTATAAATATACACACATATAGCGAAATCTTATTTGCCTTTCACTTCGAAAATCTTGAAAAGAACATATCGAGCCCTAACCGCCAAAATAACGAAAGCGACATTTTTTTCAAAATTTTGTTGAAAAAAATTTCGCTTACGTTATTTTGGCGGTTAGGGCTCGATATGTATATCTCACATCTACAAAGGTAAATAATCGGTAAGTGTATAAAGTAAAAAATGGTAAGTGCACAATTTCGTTCACTTAATTATTTATTATTTATTATAAAAGCAAAGCAATTAAAGTTAAAACACAAATCTTCTAACAATCTTAATTATGTATGGTGACTGGTGTCTATTTAGTTGCTGATCTAGTAGCCGTGGCTACCAGTATCGTACTTTGTATTATGTACAGCGATTAATCTTTGTAGACAGGAAAGCGCAGGCAACATCTGAATTTACTTTTTTTTACATGTACACGTTTAACAATTTATGTAAACAAATAACAAAATCGTCATTTATTTTTTATTCTAAAACCCTTGTCAACACAACACAACAACAAGAGCTGAGAAACAAACGCCTTATGTTTTTGTCAATAAAATGAACTGTAACACCAATATAACTTGTGTTGGTAGAAGATGTCCAGCCATCGCACAGTGGTTCAAAACTGTGCAATTTACTGGATATTTCATTTTTAACTCAATTTGACAAATTTTTTCTTATTGAATGCTTATAAAATTTGCAAGATGCCAGTTGAGCCCTATTTTTGAATTTTTTATTTCCTTGTATTAAATTTTTTAGTGCCAAAGTGCAAAAAAATTAGCAGTTTTGAAAAAAAATCGATTCTCCTGTTCCAATTAATAAATGGTACAAATTAAAAACTGGTCGAAAACAATAATAATTAAATGTAAAGAAAAAATTTTCTTCTAAAAAATATTGCCCTTCCCCGGTGCAAAATGTGTTTGATGTTACACTCAACCCTGTAAAAGGGCATGTTTTTGCCTTCTTGTCTTTGTCTAGCGCATGCATTTCATAAAATTGCCGTTTTAAACCACCATCTGATTTTCAGGGCAACCATCTCCCCCGACCAAACTTAACAGGGCAGAGAATGTGCCTTTTTTACCTTAAAAGAGTGTGACATATTCAGAAATGAACACAAAATTTGCCTTTAATTTAGAATCGAAAATAATTAGAAAACTTCCATTCCTAATACAAATGGCGCGCAAGCAAATGGAAAATGGGAAAGTAAGTCAATTAGTTTATGCAAAGCCAAAACTTAAGAATTGATAAAGTTACAAACTTCGAAATTCAGTGAAAAAATATACATACATTTGTATCCACACGGGAAAATACAGACTGCGCCATAAACTCATGGATCTAATGAATGAATTCGAAAATTAATTAGAAGAAAATCGTTTTTCTAAACGCGGGGATTTCGTTTTTACCTTACTAATTTTACATTTAAGGAGAGAAGGAAGTAAAACTTTTCAGACAAATTTTTCGAAAAAAATTATTCGTAGCCCGAGTTTGTATAGTCAATTCAAATATCTGAAATTGCAGATTTTAACAGTTTGTAAAGTACTTTTATTTCATTATCTAAATTATTTAAGTATGTGCATGCATATAAGTGTTATAACGAATTCGAAATATATAAACTTTATTTTGATTTTGAAAGTTTTTTTTCAGCACTTAAACTTACAAAATTCGTTGTTTTTATAAAAAAATTTCGAAAAATGTAAAAACAACCTCACGTCAATAAATGCTCTACTTAAAAAAAAACTAGCTCTTCATTTTAGCTACTATTAGTATTAGTTCGCTCTTTTTAGCTCTTTTTTCCGGCCGTCTTAGCTCCAAACGAAATTTTTCTCTGGCAACACTGTATGTGACTCACAGTTAGATAGCACCTCTCGCCAATCACGCTCGCGTCTGCGGTACTTAAATTATCAGATTTCTACTAAACAATTGACTGAGTGTTTTATCAGATTAAATATCTGCTTTTTTCGGTAGGTCACCTTGGTGTCTACATACATACATACATATGCACATATGAATGTACATACATATTGAATAATTGCAGTCATTAAAATTTAAAAATAATTTAACATGATTAATTAAAAATATTAATAAAGCAAATACAGAGCGAAAGCACAATAACAATAAACGACTCATCAGTTGTTAAGTGGATTATGATTTTTTTTTTTTTAATTAAGACATTTGTTAGTGGAGTGAAGTGTTATTGTGCGTCTTAAAACGACAGTGTTGTGATTTGCGATAAGCTTTGAAAAACTACCAAATTTTAATATTGATACCCTCCTCCTTTGTCTGCAGAGTTTTCCGGTCGAAAGTTGTTTATTTTCCCTATATAAAATAAATGGAAAACTTTGAGCGCTTTGAGCGACCTCTAATATATTTTGATTTCAAAATAAAAAGTAGGGGTATATCTTTTCGGTATAGAACAATCCTAGGGGGTTAGAGTATACGAATTCAAACTTTACTTCTTTACATACATTTTTTTTTTTTTTACCACCCTAATGTGCATACACACATTCTTCTGCTAGACGCTATTTAATGAATGAATATTTTTTATGAAGCGAGGAAATAATAGTTTAATAAATCGTTATTAAGAATAATATCATAAAAATTAATTTAAAAAAAAAAAATATTTTTTCTCTTTAAAACATTAAAATATAAACTAAAAAAAAAATGCAAAAAAAAGCTCCTGGCCGACGACTCGGACTTGAACTCGGATCTCCCAATGGGCAGTCTAGTGCTTTGTTCACTCAGCCATTGCGAGTTACGTAGACTCGACTGTCGTGGGAACGGCGCAATTTAGATAATTGGATCTACTTTAATTGGAAATTAGGAGGCTGATGCTTTGCATTAATGCGTTTAAGAGCCTATCTCTCGTCTCCAATCGATTGTAATAGGGTGTTTACTTAGAGCCGCCGAACAGGCGATGCTCGTCGTAAACGAACTCTTTTAAAAAATGTGTCAAGTGTTTAGGCAAATATATATGTATGTATATTAATTGTGCAAAGGGTTAGTGCCATATTTTTGGCGCTTCATATGGTACTTCATCTGTAAAAGAAAGTTAGCAGCCCCGTCGTCGATATTCTAGCGATTGCCCACAGATTTAGTCTGCAGTGTGCGCACCCACCACCGACCACCTACAGCCCAATCCGAAAAAATAGTTGACTGGTTGAAAGCGACCATCGCCAGCTTCTCATAAAAATACAATCGCCGTTCGGAGTCGGCGTTAAACTGTAGGTCCCTCGATAATTCAAATTTTTCTCAGCTCTATTACGAGTGTCGTGTCGAGAGCGAGGCGTTTTTCGAGAGTAAGGTCGAGTCGTATCGAAAATTGTACGGCATTGCCTAAAACTCGACTAGTGTATTAAAACTTGGCAGCACTGGATAGTCAGCCTCATTGCGGCAAGTCGTAAATTAGACTAAATTGTACAATTCGACAATGGCATTGCCTATTGTCGTGCTGTAATAAGTAGACGACAAAAATTGTTGAAACTATCCAGAGCTGCCAAGTTTTCCCATTAAAATACACTAGTTAAGTCGGAAAGTTTAGGCAATGCCAGGCGAATTTATACAAGATGGTGTTGGCAGAACAAAAACAAACAACTACAATAACAAATTATACTCACAATCAGTACAAAACAAAATTACAACAAACACATCATTTTTACATCGCCTTTGGCAATGCCATGTAATTTTTGATACGACTCGACTCTCAAAAAACGACTGGTACTCGACACGACACTCGCAATGGGGCAGAGTTCTCCACGATTTTCGTCGTTTTATTTATTTCTGCATGATAGAAGCGTTATTTACGACTTAGTTTGTTCGCCTAAAGTTTGTTTGTATGAGCCTTAAGGAATCGAGATAGATATAGGCATACATATGTATACTCTTAAAGGGCAAAACTGAGTGCATGGTGGTTTTTGTGAAATATTTGCAAGGGTTAGTTTTTTTCATAAACATGGTTCATGAAAAGAACGCAGATAATCATTCTCTAATCGACAAGAGGCATGTTTCCCCAACCACTCTTTCAATCCAAAATAAAAATAAAAAGTATTTAAGAGGCTACCATATCGGTACACAAATGAAGATTTTATTTACTGATATATGTAAATAGTTTCGCTACAGGACAATCGCATTACAAACTTAAAAATGTTGGAAATTCTATGAGTTTCAGTGTATGAAATTTTATGATTTCATGTAGCAGCCAATTGACAACACCATATCACACCATCCGGTTCAGTTTTAATTAATTAAGTATTGCACTCGAGAAGTGTCACACACTCATCATTCCGAGCTATGACACACACATTCCGCACACGTACTGAGCAAGATTTATAACAGCGATCTCGTTGCAGTGTGTGCTACACTCTTCACTGGTTCACTCACTCTCTCACTTGTTTCAGATGCTTCCCAAGCGCAGGCGTCACACGTCACATCAAATGCTTGAATTGACATAAACAACTTGCCGTGGAATACGCCAATTCTCGCCATAAACTAATTAACGTCCAAAAAAATTGTTTGCCAAATTAATTTGCATGCCTGCACATACATCTATAAAAGCTTCCCAGCGCCAAAATCGCTTTTCATTTCGTTACGGGTGCGGTTGATGTAGATTAGCTGTGCTATCGACTTCGCGTGTGTGTGCATGTGCGTACTGGAATAAATAAAGGTTTCTGCGAATTGACTTTCGGTGGTGCTCAAATAAAAAAACGGCGGCTTCATTCCTACTGTCATTCGACGCTACATTTAATCAAATGGGAATGTGGTTTACAATGCGGGTGACACGTAAAATTCGATACGGCGTTGGATTGCAATTCCAATCGATGGTTGGTGTTATAATTTTATTCTCTAACAGTATATGTGGATATTAATTAATATGTTGTTGTTTCCCCTCCCTATTGTCTCAAACTAACAGCTACTGCATTTCCTGGTGTGCTGTGTGTTCTGTTGTGGTATTTTTACACAATTCCAGCCTGCAAAAGCGGCCATTAGATCAATTGATCGTGATGCGCACACTATTTACTACACAAATCGGGCGCCAAATACACGTGGCGACTTTCATTACGAGTTTCAAACATCCAACGGCATAACTACAAAAGCAGCGGGAAATGAGCACGGTCACAGCGGCGTGGTGCAATATATTTCACTTGAAGGTATTCCCATCACGTTGACATACGTGGCTGATGCCAATGGCTATCATCCGAGTGGTGATCATATACCCAAGTTGCCGGAACAGGTGCTGTCGTCGTCGTCGTCTTTGTTGAACTATAAACGCCAACAACGAACTGTGGAAAATCAGAAAAACCAAAATGATTGGCCTATTTATTACGAAATTTAAAGGAAGTAAATAGTTATGTAATGATAGGAGAAATATCGCACATTTAATAATAATATAACGGAAGTATTTCAAAATTTCAGTTGGTATATCAAAAGACAAATAGAAAGAGCATATCTTTGCCATTTTTTAGGACTTTTGTCATCTGTTAGGCCGAACACATTCTCCTTTATCTAACTTAATAATTATTTGATGGAATCTCCAAAAAATTTAATTTTGAATTACATCTCTATATTATTAAACGTGCGGTATGTATATCACCAAGGAGTACTAAGAGCACTAATTAGAAAGAAAACTATATTTTTTCAAGTAACTATGAATTTTGCAGAAACTCAGAAGCAGATTTCAAGAATCACGGACGTTTCATATGAGCCTGCTAAAGGAATTAAGAAGCGAAGTTCGTAGTTTGTTATAGAAATAAATTGTGTTAATTTATCTCCTAAAGGTACTCAATAATTACATTTAGTACATAGGTATGTATGTATTTAGTTGTAAAAAATTTAAATTCTGACTATAAGCTAATAAAATGATTCTTAACAAAAAAAGGACGAAATTGTAAGAAGCTCGGCTCCATTGTGTCTATGTGTATTTCTATGCAACTCAATTATAAATATAGCTACATACATATGTATGCACAGATTTTATATCTACCTTACAGTAATATTACATTACATAATGATTAAAAATAAAATATATATTTTCTCTCATACATACATACATATGTACATTCAACAGTCAACTTTAAAGTCTACTGCTATGAGAAAGCTACAATCGAGCATGTGATTTATTTTCGAAAATCTGGTTATAGTTAAGGGGTTTATGGCAACATACATACATATTTATTTCCCATGTCACCGTATGTGCTGCTGAATAACCGGACCAACAATCGCCACTTCAACACTTAACTAACTTTTGCTGAAGAAATTAGCAGTAGAAAACCAAGGAATATAGCAAAGCAATTAACTCACTAAATCTTAAAGAAATAATAAAAAAAAAATCGATGGAGTAATATTTTAGTTTGTATTGTTGTGTGTGTATGTATACAATTATGTAATTAGAAGATTTTTTTTGTACAAAAAATTGTGAAATGCATATAAATGAGCAGCTTTTAGCTTTGCTAATGTCATAAAGAAGTTAGAAAATTTTAAGAACTGAAGTGCTTCTGTGCCACTCATTCACTTCACCTATTTTTAACCGACTTCCAAAAAAGGAGGAGGTTATCAGTTCGTCGGAATATATATTTTTTTTTTATGTATGTTACCGCATAACTTTGGACCATATATATATATATATATATATAAGGACGTGAACCGAATGAAAAATTTGGTCGGTTCGGTTCATTGGTTCGAACCTTTTTTGCACTTTTGGATTGGTTCATCAAAGCGGTTTTTTGGTCTTTGAACCGGGGTTTCGGTTCGGTTCAACGGATCGAAAAACAAAAAAAATAACGCGCAAGTTTAAGTGTCAATTGTCAAGTGCAACAACGCGCAAGTTTAAGGGTCAAGTGTCTGTCAAATGAGATGGGTTGCCTTTACATTTGATATTGTCACATGGTAAACAAACATGGTAGGTATTACCATGTTTAACAAAAAGAAAAAAGTGGGTACATTTATCTATTGAAAATTGGTTGAAACGAACCTTTAAACCTTTATAGAAAGTGGTTCGGTTTTCGGTTCGGATCAAACATTTGTGGAAAATTTCGGTTCGGTTAATGGTTCAGTTAATTAATAGAAAAAAAGCGGTTTCCCGGTTCAAAACCGGTTCGGTTCAAAACCGGTTCACGTCCCTGATATATATATATATTTTCTTATATGGGAGTTGAAGTCGGTTTTTTTTTGCTAAAAATTACTTGTTTTTTTTTGCAATGGGATCACAAAACATAATATACTTAAAAAAAAATGTAGTTACTGCATACTACTCACCACATCTTAAAGTTCTTGTTTGCAATCTCCCGCAACTCTCATATATATCCATCGGAGCTGTTGTTGTATAAGTTTTAAATGTGTAGCATCTTTCTGAATACAGACATCAACCAATTAACCGAATGACACTAGGAAAGCGTTGAACTGAAAAAAAATAATAATAAGCGTGTAATAAATTTGTTGGGCATTCCCCAAAATAATTACATCTATATATGTCGTAAATTTATGTAGTTTTTAGAAACTCACCTTTTTTATTTATTTTGCATTAGCTGGACCAGGTGGTTTCACCTGATTTTGTTTGTGACAGCTGGGATTAGTTATCCATAATGTAGGTTGTTTGCCATATCTTAAGTAGCGGTGGAAATGTACGCTGACTTTGTCGAATCTGTAGTATAACTTCCATTCGTTTCTCTTCATCGTATTGAATGAATCCTTATCTACACGTATCGTTACCACTTGTTTTTCATTCTCTTCGCGTTCATTCACAAATTTCCACACTTCAGTATTTAAATCTTCATTTTGTGCCGCAATCAAGGCCAATGTGCGCTCGAATTCTTGGCCAAGGCTCTTCGGTAATGCGACCGTCAAGACGTAAGCGTCTGGAATTACACGTTCTTGACTTGCGATCAAATCAGGCCCTGCCCACTCTGGCAGCTTGTTAACAATATCTTTCAGCCAATTGACCGTTTCTTCATTTACACAGTCGAGAATTAATGCACCTGGCCGCAGATAAGAATATCCGAATTGGATCTTTGCATCTGCACCTTTTGCGATTTCCGCTGAGATAGCCTCTTCCAGCCGTGCTAGCGATGGCAAATCAAGCATTTGATCTGGGAAGTCTTTTGGATGCACAGCAATTCGATAATCTTCATTGATTTCAGGCTTTTTTAATCCTCGCCGTCTTTGTCGTTGCTTGTGGTTTTTAGGCTCTTCTTCAACTTCCCTCACCAAAAACTCTTTACCCCACTGCGGCTCAAACTCAACGGGTTCGGTTCTCTGTTCCCAAGCTTTTTTGCAAGCGGCTTTAGGATCAAGACCCTCCTTCAAGAAGCGCAGGTACCATCGCACTCCATCCTCACACAAGCCCTTCAAGTAAGGATCATCTGCGGATGTTTTACTCTCATCACCACCTTTTGCCGTTTCATCCAAAGCTGCTTTTTTCTTTTCAGGTGCGCCGCTGCTTTCTGTGGCATTTCTCTTTTGCGGTGTAGTCTTTGCTTCTTGCGACGCACCACCTGGCTTCGAACTGGAACTATTCGTTGGTCTTCTTGCTGCTACACTAGCCTGTGGTCTAGCTGCAAGTCGGCGCCTAGCATTTCTGGCAGCTGAGCGCCTGATGTTACTCCTCTGTCTTCCCACTCCTCCTCCATAGCCATTTGACGAGTCGCCAGACCTTATCAACTGACCTAATAGTTGTGTTAAAACTTGTTGGTTTGAATTATAATTTGAATATTTAGTTGTCTTCATCTTGTTCGTACGACCACCTGCCCGACGGGGCGGACGCAGTGGTCTATGTAATATAAAGGGGAATTCAAACGGTACACCACGGCAGCGCCCCATGCCGCAGCAAGGCCACAGTTACTCCCTGAGGCGGCCCGGTGTCAGGAAGGCGCCGTTATAATACAGCCGATGTGGTAAACCCCCTGGCTGCAAACCCTCCAATAGGCACGGTGTCGCTTTACACCCTGGATTAGGGGGTCGGCAGTTCTTGGTCATCGTTCAAAAGCAGCCCGAACCAGAGGAATGGAGTGCACTCGCCCAGTACTCGGAGGTAAAGAGACGATTACACTACCACCCGCTGATAAGGTCTGATTAATGATTCGACTAAGCCCCCGCACCAACGACAAGGTGCCTGCCATCGCGGGGGAAAAAAAAATTACTACGCTTCTATCCCTCACTCAAAAAATGGCAAGTGTCTCTACAACGGCAACCTAACCTACAAACGTTTGCTACGTTGGCAAGTTTCCGTCAAACTAAAACACTTTCTGGTTAAAATGAGACAAAATTAAAATTTTTTATTAATTATTTAGACACGCATGTACATATATATCATCATCGCTACGATGTCAAACTACAGAATTTTCAAAAATGCTTTCACATTTACATTACCTTGCGCATACATATAGAATCATCGAATTTCTAGTCTTAGAAGCGGAGTCGAATCCTACACTTTTCTAATGACAATAACATTTTTTACATTTTTTTTTTTGCTCTCCTGAAAAGTACTCATTTTCACAATTCGATAGTTTATCATGGTAGCGACGATATATGTGCATATAGTTTTTCAGGGCTATCACAGAACCCATCGTAGAAAATGTACGAATTCGAATGCCTGCTACGAATACGAAAAAATTGCTCTCAGTGAATCCGAGTGAGCTCGAAAATATCGTTGCCAGCTTCGAAATCTGCTAGTGCAAAGGAAACAATAGACATTTATGTATTCCATTTTGCTCACTCTGCCCCAGCAGTCGCAATGACCCACGACAGTCGGGTCTGCGTAACCGGAACGACCCAGATTTATATCTGGCCAAGGACTGTCACTCCAGCAACACTCCCCAAAATGTCTTTGGGGAATTTGTATGCTGCTACAACAACAACCGAGTGAGCAAAGCACTAGACTGCCAATTGAAAGACCCGAGTTCGAGTTCGAGTCCGAGTTGTCGGGCAGCGGAGCTTTTTTTCTCTTTTTATTTAATTTTTATTTCTTTTTTTTAATAATTTTTTTTTAGTTTAGCTTTTATTATTTTAAAGACAAAAATATATATTTTTTTAAGTTAATTTTTATGATATTAAAGTAATTAGGTTTCTTTCCTAATAAATTGTTAAACTATTATTTCCTCGCTTCATAAAAAATATTCATTCGTCTAGCAGAGGATGTAGGCTCTCTACGGATTTCGAATTTACGTTGGTAGCCATTCGGATTCTGTGATAGCACTTTCGTAGATTTCCCAAAAATCGAAGCCACGATGTATTCTGTGATAGCCCTATTTAAAACGTAGACTTCAATAATGAAGATCATTCATTTGGAGAACTCAACTGAACTAGTAAAATATATAAATTGGAAACGCCCTAAAAATACACCAACTGAACTTATTTTTTACCATTTTCTGTTAATAATTCCCTAATTTTAACTTTTCTGTCTAATATTCCTGGATATGTTGCAGCAAAATTCAGCGGCTAAAGCTCTACACTTTGTTCCCGACAGATAATATTTTCAAAATATACATAGCATGAATTAGGTTAACCAATGGAATTAAACTACAGCAATTTACTTCCAACTCCTTAAAAAAAAAAACTGAGTCTTCATTTGCTTTAAATTCCGTAAATAACAAAAACTTCTTTTAGATGGTTCCTTTTATGTATCGTCTTCTGGTAAGATATACTTTATTGACGCAGGCGGTATACAAACTTTGTATTAATTAGAGTGTGCTTGATGTATGTATGGTATGACAAAGAGCTGCACGAACAGCTTTGCACAGCAAAAACTTACTATTGTACAGGTATAATTTAAATAATTTAAAGTAATTACTTGTATGATAATTTCCGAAACAATTGACATGATTATGAAAGTTACACACCAATTAATTCGTCAGGGTATTCAGCTCAGCTCACGAAATGTATAAATTTCCCTGTTTTCGTCGACTTCTTGAATCCCCATTGACGATTGTTGCTGTTTGCCAATGCCTTCGGAGTGTTTTACCGTTTGTTCTTTGCTAAAGCTACTGAGAGAGTTTTCCATTAATCGTATTTAAACAGCGCTTAAACGTCCAACTGCAAAAATTATTAAAAAAACAACAACGGAATAATCAATAAAAAGTTTTAGGAAGCGCATATGAGTGCCAATATATTTCTAACAGATTTTTGTTTATAGTATAGAAAGTATGTCCAAATATACATATAGGCGTACTTTAAGTGCGAACGAAAGAATTTTAAAAAAGGTGCGCTCCAACAGACGCGGTACTACCGCTGCGGTTGAAAAATTTACAATTGTTCCCACGACAGTCGGGTCTATGATCCAGATTTATAAGTGGCCAAGGGCTTTTTCGGAAATTTGTGTGTTGTTACTGCAGAAATTTACCATATGCGGTCAATAAAAAACATTGCGGTATATGGGAGCCTCGTTGTGGAACGCTGCGATCGAAAATCAAGGTATGATCAACTTTTTCGTGGTAGAGTTGTACACATTTGTTTGACTGGCAGCCAAATTCTGAACTGGATTTATTAATTTAGCAAGGGAAACGTTACCCATATTATACGATTTGAAGCATCCGGATAATAAAAATTGCCAGAATTATGAAGCATGGAAGATAATAAGTGCCGAGTTGAGTGAAAAAATTTGGTAACGTTGAAAATCTATGCAATGCATACCGCAGTGTACGGTAACGAATCAGTTTGAGGGCCTCGCTCTTTCATTGTTACCGCATCAAATATGACTTATACCGCAGCGGTAGTACCGCGTGTACTTTAAGTTGCCGCTCCAATCTAATGGATGACTTGGATACAGGATAGAGGTAGTCACTTCAATGATATCGCTACGCAAGGATAGGTAAAATGCAAATAGGAAACTGGGAGGTCGGTCTTAATGACTATCGAGAGTTAATATCTACAAAAGTAAAAAAACAAAAAATAATAATAATAAATTATGTACTTACACATTGGCCGCATTGCCCAGCTGAGTGTTGTAAAATATTCGATATGATCAATTGTTGAGGATAAATTTCATGGATGATAAGAACTCAAGTAAGAATGCAGATACCGTATACTGAAAAAAGATAAAAGTTAATTAATTAAAAAAGATAAAACTTAATTAATAAAGAAAAGCAAAATTGGCAATTAGCAGTTTACATACAAATTGGGAATATAGGTAAAACTTTGCAAACCACTTACCGTTTTTATTTGCTGATTACAGGAGCTGGCGGTGGTGAGGGTGGGTGGTCCTCCTCTGCTTCAGCAGTTGTTTCTTTTTCGCCTTCCTCAGCTTGTGTTTCACCTTCTTTGCCTTCATTGTTAGTCACCGCGGCTTCTTCGGTAAGGCGTTTACTTAGCGCAAACCGTACATAGCGGGCAAAATTTACATCAATTACACCAAATTTGTAAAATATCTTCCACCTCTTCTCTTTAATAGCCGCATGCGATTCCTTGTCAATGCGTATGGTGACAACTAATCTATCACCATCTTCGCGCTCATTCACCCATTCCCACGAATCGGTGACTAAATCGTCATTTTGGGACTGAATTAGTGCCAAGGTTTGATCGTAATCTTGGCCAACACTTCTTGGCAACGAGATAGTCATTACATAAGCATCTGGAATGTTTTCTTCATTACAAATTACCAATTCGGGGTTTTCCCAGTTGGTCAATTTGGGGATGATATCTGTAAGCCAATCGGCGGTTTGCTGATTTAGGCAATCTAATATAAGCATGCCCGGCTTTCGAAGTAATCTTTCAAATTGCAATTTCGATTCGGCGCTACTGTTGGCAACCTCATCGATGATCAGTTCTTCGAGAGACGATAGATCTTCGGGATCCAACATGTTTTCGGGAAACCCTTTCGCGTAAATTGCAACGCGAACGTAATTTTCTACGCGGGGAGGTCTTGATCTGGCATTCTTCTTTGCTGCCCCTTCATTGCCAGCGGTGAATGGCTTGTTATTATTCTCAAAAGCTATCTTGCGGGCTTCTTCTGGTTTCAGCCCTTTCATCAAGAAATGTTGGTACCAACGCCCACCAGTTGGTGTCAGCACCCTTCTAGGCTCTGCAGCGGCTCCGCCCGTCTTATTTCCTTGAACGGACGTTGGTCTAGCATTATTCGCACTGATCTTAGCTTTTGTTGGCGCGGGAGAAGGTTCGGGCGCTCTACGTTTTTGCGCCTGCACAGGTCTTGAAGCGTTGCCTGAAGCAGAAGCACCACCGCTGCGATTATTTCTCGATGATAGTGGTGCTTTTGTATCGCTTAAGCTTCGTCTGGCTGGCGTTGAATTCGACGGACGACTACTACCACGCGGCGGTGCCGCATTGCGGTTGCTACGATTCGCGGCTCCACTAACCCACGTACCGCGTGAACGACCACCCTGAGGTGACGGACCACCGCCAAAGCCACCATCGCCACCAAAGTTATCACTTTGTGAATAGCCACCACCGCCAAAACCACTATTGTTCATTCCCCGGCTCGGCTGCATGCCACCAAAGCCACCTTGGTTGCCTCGTGACATAAAGTTGTTCCCCTGTTGCATCCCACCGAAGTTATCATTCATACCACCACCACCACCATAACCGCCTCCTCCACCCCCGCTATTATTCATATTCATTCCCCCACCACGTTGCATCAGTGGCATAATGTTGCCACTGCCACCACCACCCCCACCGAAACCGCCGCCACCTCCACCTTGATTCCAATCATTAGGCGCGTTTCCACCCCAACCTCCACCACCACCTCCTCCACTACTCGGTCCCATTGATGAACTACCATAATTGCTCATGGGCCCACCACCACCACCGCCACTAACTCCACTACCTCCTCCTACTCCCCCTCTGTTAAATCCAGTCGGTGAGGTGTTTCTACCCCTCACCAGCTGACCTAACAGATCGGCCAAAGCCCTCTCGTTTGATTTATAAGTGTTATTTAAGTAAGTATTTGTATTCATCTTGGTCGTACGACCACCTGCCCGACGAGGCGGGCGCAGTGGTCTAAGTAATATAATGGGGAATTCAAACGGTACACCACGGCAGCGCCCCATGCCGCAGCAAGGCCACCGTTACTCCCTGAGGCGGCCCGGTGTCAGGAAGGCGCCGTTATAATACAGCCGGTCTGGTAAACCCCCTGGCTGCAAACCCTCCAATAGGCACGGTGTCGCTTAACACCCTGGATTAGGGGGTCGGCAGTTCTTGGTCATCGTTCAAAAGCAGCCCGAACCAGAGGAATGGAGTGCACTCGCCCCCAGTACTCGGAGGTAAAGAGACGCGATTACACTACCACCCACTGATAAGTTCTGATTTATGATTCGACTAAGCCCCCGCACCAACGGCAAGGTGCCTGCCATAGCGGGGGAAAAACTAACTTTTATTCTAACTAATCTCAAGGATGCCAACTTAATTTAAAATGAGTTTGATAAACAACCTATACGGTTGATTTAAATGGCAATTAAGGCAAAAATTATGCTATTCCTTTGAGCTTAAATTTCTCGCAATGCAAGGCAGTGAAATCATAGCAGAATTATTTTCTAACCCCCTTTTATCAGGGCCCTATGCAACTGAAATCTTCCGAAGTCATTTATGTGATCGTAGTCTACCAAAAAGTGAACTTAAAAAGCGAGAGTGAAATTTTTAAGTATAAGAACTCAGTTACTGTGATTTTACGTATTGCCATCCATGCTAGCTTTGGAGAAGCAGAAAAACTAACTGACCATTTTCACTTTTTAGCAATTAGGTTTATTTAATTAAGAATTTTATATGCATTTGTAATCCTTACATTGCACCTTGGCTTTCTAATTTTTATCTTTAAAATTTGATTACACTATTAATGTTTGCTTATTTCCGTTTTTTTTTTTTTAATAAAAAAAATCCAATCAGCTAAGTAAGTTGCTCTAACAACCAGTGGCCGGTCACTCAAGAAATTCCGCCAGGGTAAATTGATTGTATTTTAATGTTTATAGAAAGCCTATCAAATTGAGGAAACTAAGAAAAAGTTTGCCAAAATCCTTTGAAATGTAAACTCCCCTTCATTACTTGTTAAGCGAACTATAAGAGCCAGTTTTTTTCACGTTCCCACGACAGTCGGGTCTGCGTTACCGGAACGACCCAGATTTATATTTGGCCAAGGAGTGTCACTCCAGCAACACTCCCCAAAAACTCATTGGGGAACTTGTATGTTGCTACAACAACAACAGCCAACACAAATCGATAGAGTGAAATATTTTTTGCAATCCAAAGAACAATGTTGTTGTAATTGGTATTGACGTTGGTGTCATTTGGCTCAGTAACTTAACTTTGTTGAGCACCTCTGCGCTAAAAGACCAAAAAAAAAACATGTGCATTGCTGTCCTCGGATATGCCGGAACCTTCACACCCTTCATGAACATCAGAAAACTTTTCTTCAACCGATTACTGCATTTTAAATTAGTTGTTTGGGAGCTAAATGTTTACCTTCACTGCATACTATATTTTTCGCAAATTTTTTTTAGAAAATTACTGTTAATTCTACAACAAAAAGCCCCAAAAATCGGAGCTACAAACCTTATGTGCAAAACTTTAGAAAATTCCGAAAACTTTCATTAAAATATTGCACTTTTTAACTACACTCTTGAAAAAATTTGATATGAAGTTTTGAGCCCACATTCGCTTCCTCAGAATTGCACTTTATTGTACTAAAATAAAATGGGCTAAAAACTGCAGCATACCCAACTTCTCTCTAAAGAGTGTATTAAAAAGTGCAATATTTAAATAAAAATTTGCATAATTTTCTTTAGTTTTGCACAAGGTGTGGATGTGTGATTTTTAATGTAGAATTTAGCCATATTTTTATAAAAAATTTGCAAAAAAATTAAATATTTAAAAAATAGGTGCCCGTACTGCAAAAAACTCTCCGTACATAAAAAGTACCTAAAACTTTATGGATTGACTGGGGCGGTAAATGCTTTTACTTACGATAGATACGTAACCGCTCTATATTTAAACCGATAACACAATTTATTGGTTTTAGCTATCTACATAAAGGAGTTAAAACTGGAGGCATTTAAAAAATGCCTTGTGGAAATGAATTTGATGACTATTTTTTTAACGTAATGACACGAATATTTTTTAATGCCCAACATTGTCATTAAAATTATTGCCATTTAATGCCAAGTGAAAATTAGGCATTATAAAAAAAATCTCATATCTAAACAATCCGTTTATGGGAGCTATACATAAGGTATAGTTGTCCGATTTTTCCGGTTTCGAAAAATGATGAATACGTTATAAAAATACAACTATCAAATTTCAGTTGGGTATCTCAAAAACTGAGGGATAAAGATTGCGTTCAAACGTTCAAAACGTGCTGATAATTTTGGTCAACATTTGCATGGGCATATCTTTTTTTCTTGTACTTACAAACATCAGACAAAGTTAAAATACATGTTTATGAAAGGTATAAAAATAGCCCCCAACCCCCGCTGTTGGAACCGGCATTGTACTCTGCGATTCGAAATTATCGAAACAAAATTTCAAACACTTTAGTCAGTGGTGAATACATTTTCTCCTCCCTCCTCTACTCAACAATTATCTATTATTTTTTAATAAAATTTTTAATACAAGTCCCACAAGTACCTTATAAGAATAAAAATTTTAAATTTCTATATATCTGTTTTAATATTATTTTATGTTATTTTAACATTATTTTACAACTTAATAATAACTAAAGTTAATTAATAGTTATCTAAACGCTAACTTCGAAACTGTTTTTCTTTAAAATATAAAAATCTATTTATTTTCAGTTTTTAACTTGCCATATCCGCGGTTTCCCATCTTTTGAGTCATATTCACCAGCTTTTTGAAATGCGGCACTTTAAGTTCCGACTAACTCACCATTGCATGCAGGTGTGTTGTACAAGTTAAAATCTGCAAAGATTTTTTCATACTTATTTTCCATCTAATTAGTCAACTATTACTATAATGTGAAAGTTTTTAAAATATACGTACATATGTAGTATGTAATAAAAAATATAAAATAATTCCTAGTTAAGCAAGTACGTGTGCGTGAACGCACCTCCTCCATATAATAATGAAATCCGTCATTTTGGCCAAATCCAGAGGCCGGATCTCTCTTTAAATGCGGCCGAAATCAAGGCCAAAGCTAAAGTATTTAAATTTGCCTCACATTATTGATGATTTGCAGTCGAAATAACATATTTTTTATTTTTGTGTTTGGAAAATACCGTACTCTTTTCTCAGAGAACCGACCCGCGTTAACGAAACCGAGCTTACGGTCAATTACTGAAATATATTTAATTACAAATTCCAATCCTTTAATTTTTTAAACGCAATAGAAAACTAATCTAAATATTTATCAGATCTTAAAAAATCACTGGTATACCGTTGGCTGCGATTATTTAATTTATGCTCTGTACTTTTATTCCAAAGTGCTGTTTTTGGAATTAGGTTTAATCGCACTTACCTACCACCTCTACGTATATCATAAATCTATATTATATGTGTGTACGTATATCGCCGTTGAAAGTGCAAAACCGCGTTTTAAGATAATGCCAAACCTCGTATTTGAGGTTGCCCTAATTTCAACAGGGTTCTCTCTTTTATATCTAATTATCTTTCCTTTTATATCAAAATCGATATTTTGGTGTGAATAGATAACGCTTGATGCCAGGAGTTTGCGGTAAGCAAATCTAAGATTTGGCATTTACGAGGTTTCGCAGAACCACGATACACGCTTTTGCACTTCCAAACGACGATGTGTATAAGATTTTACTCACTCTAGAAATTCCAATCGTCTGCAATAATTGTACAATTAATGCTCTCCTAAAGCCACTCCTATTCCGCGGGTTTACCCTCCGCCGATTGTTGCATAAGATCTTCTAGAGGAAAGAAATCTCCACCACTACTGCTGCCGGCATCACCGCCTCTGGCCGCAGCTACATTGCCTTCACCATTGCCACCAGTCGCCGCGTCACCGCTTGCCGCTGAAGATGCGCTGGTTGTTGCAGCGGCTGCACCATCTGCCGCTACCTCTGACGTTCCCTCCTCCTCGGTGGTAGTCGCTGCTGCAGCCGCATCTTTTTCGAGCACAGCTTGATCTTCTTCCCCGCCAGATG
The DNA here is from genome assembly GCF_001687245.7 of Rhagoletis zephyria. Classification (NCBI taxonomy): domain Eukaryota; kingdom Metazoa; phylum Arthropoda; class Insecta; order Diptera; family Tephritidae; genus Rhagoletis; species Rhagoletis zephyria. The sequence continues at coordinate 72,110 of NW_016158046.1, forward strand.
CTTCCAACATTTGTTGTTGTACTCTAACGATCGGTTGCCCATCGGCAGTGTACGATACCGAAACAGGTATCCGCGTGCCGTCTTCACCAATAACATGTGCTCCTTCGCCTAGTTCACCATCGTGTCCTTGTTGTATTACCAATTGTCCGTCGGCGTTCAGAAGTGAAGCATCGATCAGTTGCGTCTCATTGTTCTCACCCTGCACCAAAACCATCTGACCATTAGCATCCGTCATCATTTGTAAGGTTTCACCATCAAGCCCGTCGCCAGATTGCAATAGGCCGGCGCTTTGCAGAAGCTGTTGGATTTGCTCGGGATCTTGTACCAGTATTTGGTTGCCATCAGCATCGGTAATGATGTGATTATCCAGTTGCAATAGCTGTCCATTTTCATTAAGTATGAACTTTATTTGACCGCCCTCCACTTGCGCTTGCATGGCCTCGTCTAATTCCATTGAAACTTGTTGATGATGGTCGCCTTCTCCTTCACCGCCGGCAGCGGTATTGTCCGATTGGACATCGCCATTAGCATCTGAAGCGCTCGCGGCAGCAGCACTTGCCCCCTTTCCTGAGGCTGATTCAGCTCCCTCCGCTTTAGAAGATTGTTCAGCCTTTTCCTGTTTTGCTCCAGCTGTTCTCGCATTTTCTTCGTTTGAGTCACTGCCTTTTTTTGCTTCCGACGAGGGTTTATCTTCCTGCGCTGATTGTGATTGCATATGCTCCTGCGTATCGTTATCATCATCTAAACTTGGCATGCTAACAGGTGCAGACACTTTCCTATCAGCACCTATACTACCACCACTGACTGGCTTTTCTTTTCCACTGTTTCCTTCAGATTTGCCAACTGCCGTTGGGGTTAAGCCTTCGTCAGGTTGGTCCAATACTGGCATATCTATGCTCACGGATACGGGCGCAGTGCTTGTCGGTATAGATTTGGAGCTCTGCAACGGAGTAACCAAGAGTTTATGAGTAAATCCGAGGATGCAATTCTTATCATTACGATATCGTCACCATAAATACAAAAGATGATATTTGAAAATATATCAAATATGTAGGGCATTTTGCATTGATGATGACGATATGCGACTTTAATGGAGACAAATACAGTGCGTCAGGGCCACACTACGTAAGTGAAACTTCTCTTGATTTGGTGTACGCACGGAATAAATTTTCTGATATGAAGACAATGGGAGCTGAGAATATCTTATTGGCTTGAAATATATATACATTTATACTTACAAAATTTAGCGTATTTTATTTGATACAAAGCAAATTATTAATCTCATTGCATATTCCATAAATGATTATAAATTTATAGTAAGTGAAATAGGAAATATAAAAAAATAAACATATGTACCTACTATACTAATATAGCGGTGGAATAATAAAGAGAGATGATGCCCTTTCCTTGCATCACATGTGCCACATTTTTATCGAAGTTTCACTTCAAAATGTAAGATAACCTTATGAACTATTTTGCAAAATACTCACATCTCTTGCCTCTTGTGTAGTTCCAGTTTCTGGCTGTGGAATAGTAATATTAAATGTAATACCACCCGTGCCTTGTTGTGATGTGATAACCAAACTGTCTCTACTGCTTTGCCCAGTCGCAGATGTGGTATTCGTAGTTGTTGCGGTATTGGCAGCTGATGTTGTTAACGTATCGCCAGCGCTATCATTTTTATCGGAATGCATTTTCTCAAAAATGCTTTCAATGTCAGCTTCCACGCCGCTACCGCCACCTTGGTGCGATGACAGATCACCACTGTCGCCGCCATCACCTTTGTTGTCGTCACTAAGTAATGCAGCAGCACTCGGATGTAGCATACTACCACCCGAACCCGATGACGATGAAGTGGTAATTGTAGTACCACTGCTTCCACCACTACCAACGCCTTCCTTGTCCTGACGATGCGCTTCCATATGTTGATTATAATAATTTTCTTGTATGAATGTAAGAGAACAGATGTGGCATGAAAAGAAACGTATGTTGTTGGCTGCGGTAGGCAACACATCTGTGTTAGCAGCACTGCTTACAACGGTATTTACTGTATTGTCACTTAATGCCTCGTCGATGGTTTCTTGCAATAACTTCTGTGTAGTCAAAATATTTTGCGACGTCGCTTGCTGTTGTTTTGTTGTTATCTGTTTGACTATTGGCGCAGATTGTGTAACGATTTGTTGATGTTGTACAACTGTAGCGGTTGTGGTCGGCTGCTGCTGCTGCTGTTGCTGGGACTGCTGATGCACTTCGAAATGCTTAACTAGCAATTCGCGTTTTGGGAAGGACATGGCGCAGGTGCCGCATTTGAAGTAGTTCGGCTGATGCTGTTTAGCATGGACAGTAGCAGCTTCACGAGTCTCAAAGCGTTGAGCGCATAGCCGACATTTAAATGGTTTGGGCTTTACACCGGACAAATGCTTTCTGAAGTGCTCATCAAAGAGCGCTTTGTCTGTGGATTTGAATTGACAATGGTTACATGTATAAAGTGGTGTGGTGGCGCCTGTTGTACTCGCCGCCTCTGCTGCGGACTGTTGTGTTAATGGAAGTGTCGTCGTACTTGTTACAACAACATTTGTGCTGTGATTCGCTTCCATATGCTTTCGCAAAGCTGGCTCATTTACAAAATTTATATGACAAACTGCACAGGTATTATCCATAGTGGTATTGTGTTCACGCACCATATGCTGTTTCATGCTACCAAAGTTCGGGAAGATTTTCTTACAATTCTTGCACTGGAAATTTTGTGATTTGCATGTTTCATAATGTGTATTAAATAATCGCATATCAGATGTCTTATAATCGCATGAAATACACTTATATATTCTGGTTGTCTTGCGTTGAAACGTTTGGGTGCCACCCACTGATGCATTCGGACTTACATTTTGTGTAGATATTTTCATTTGCTGCACAGCGCTAACAACTTTATATCAAAAAAGAAAAAAATAAATATAACAGTGTGTAAGGGAACAAAAGTTTTAAAGAAATCTTATGAAAATTGTTATTTTCAATTGTATGCAACTTAAAAAATGCCGTGTGGAAAGAGACAAAGACTATTTCAACGAACGTAAAGGTATTTTTTAATGGTCAACATTCGTCATGTATGTAATGCCTAGTGGAGACTCAGCAATATATAAAAAAATGGGGTGCCGGCAGATTACTGGAAAATTCCATTGGTTTTTCGCAATTGACTCGAAATTTTGAGAGTGCACGAGTCAAACGGACTTCACACTCGGATTTAGCGGTTCGATGTACATGTCGGTAGGCGGTCTGGTTAAATGTACGAATCACTTTTTTCGTGTGCCGGTGTAATTAAAAAAAAATTAAATAAAATAAAAAATTCAACACAGAAGTTAACTTAAGGCATTTGCAGCCATTGCTCTTTTAACTTAAAATTTTAATTTTAATAATAAGTTACCGATACTTATCATTTTTTTTTTTTTTTTATAAAAAAAGTTAAGCTCAATATCAAGGCAAATTTATATAAGGTGGTGTTGCTGGAACAGCTGATTTTATTTGCCTCGATACATGAATGTCAAAATTTCATATTTCCCTTAAGTAAGAAGAAGGGGTAAGAAGTGCGTTTTCTTGCGAGTCTTCTTTCTTGGGACAATAACTAAAATTGGACATTTGCACACCATAATACAATTTTTAAAACGCCTAATGGAGGCCGCTGTGGTTTAGTCGCACAAAAAAATATAGAAAAAAGGTTTTTTCTTAACAGCGGTCGTCCCCCTCGGCAGGCAATGGCAAACCGCCGAGTGCATTTCTGCCATGAAAAGCAGCTTCTCATAAAAATACAATCGCCGTTCGGAGTCGGCGTAAAACTGTATTTCCCTCCCCTTTTGTGTGACAACATCAAGGCGCACGCCACAAATCGGAGGAGAAGCTCGGCCAAACACTAACATATGTGTAAGCGCCAATCTATTATTATTTTATTGTTATAAATTGTAGTAAAATGAAGTGAAAAAGTTTTAAGTTGTTAAAAAATCGCGTTGATTTTTGTTAATTTTTTTACGCATTCTCTTTCATGCAAAGTATGTTCGACAATTTTTTTGCTTGGAATAATGCACATTCAGAATACAAATTATTAAAAATCAACGCGATTTTTTAGGAACTTGAAACTTGCACTTTATTCCACTAAAATTTAACTGCATACTCAAAAAATTTTTTTTTTTAATCTGATTAACAAGTTGAAAATTTAAATGCAATTTTGAAGAATTTATATATTTTTTGCACGAAGTTTGAAATATGAATTTATATGGTTTTTGTTGGATAATGAGCTATAATTTAATAAAAAATAGATATTAAATAAAAAAAAAAGAAAAGGCATAATTTGAAAAAAATGCTGTGTCCCTATTTATTTTTCCACCACTGTACATTTATAAGTGAAAGCATTTAATTTTTAAATAAGTACATACAGTGACGAGCAAAACTGTAACATGGTGTAACACTTTATATTTCAACCACCGCTATATTTTCAAGTTCTAACGACTTTCATCCTTTTGTTGTATATTCTTGTTGGTGCACCCCACTTCCTTTCTCATAACGATTTGAAACCAATACAACAACAATAAAAAACCAGCATACAAAAATGTAAATTAGGGCAAATGTTTTGTACTGACTCTCAGTTTTGCATTTTTACAGCTATCTTTTATTTCCTTAAGAAAATTTGAAGCAATGTCATCGCCGCCGGGAACGTGTAATACCACGTTTCCACGCATCGTAATTCGCACTCTCATTCGTAAATCGCTCTCCCATTCGTCATTCGCTATACAAAATTTTGAGAGCGAATTACCTCATTTGTAGGTAATTCAGATCGAATTACCATGCGAATGACGAATGAATCGGTGCCTTCTTTAATATTTATCGGAATATATTAATATTAAAATCTTTGATGAATAAAATTTTTGCTGCATCTTCGATATTTTCAGTACACAAAGATAATAATAAATAGCGAAGAACAAGAACATGAAGTAGAGCTGCCCAACGAGTTACTAATATGTGTTGTGGAAACAGGGTCATTCACGAATTACTTAGAGGGAATTACGAATCGTGGAAACATCGTATAACAGCGTCAGCAAAAAAATATCAAAAATCAACGTAATTTTTTAGCAACTTCAAACTTACACCTTATTATACCGAGCTTTAATGGCATATACAGTATCGGTCATATCTATAGCACGCCATTTCAAAGTGATATTGTGTGCAACTTATGTTTATATATTTATTTTTGAGAATTTTCAATTAAAATACAGTTCTTTCTCTAACAAACCCCATATAAATCCAAGTTTAACAATTTGTAGAAAACTTCAAAAAAGTGCAACAAATTTTCACCTAAATTTCAAACTTTTTTCTCGGAAGTGTTTGAATTTTTCTGAATACACAGTTTTATAGCCCAATGAATTTTAGTCTGATAATGTGCAAGTTTCAAGTGACTGAAAGTTACCGTTGATTTTTTAGAATTTTTTTCTCCAAAGGTGTTGCGGCTTTCCTCCATATACAAATAAATTGAGTTTATTCATTATATGGAAGCCAATGCGACAAAAAAAAATTCTAAAAAATTAACGGTACTTCGTACCTACTTGAAATTTGCACATTATCAGACTAAAATTGCAGGGGCTAAAAAACTGTGTACTCGAAAAAAATCTAACACTTCCGAGAAAAAAGTTTGAAACTTAGGTGAAAATTTGTTGCACTTTTTTGAAGTTTGTTAGAGAAAGAACTGTATTTTAATTGAAAATTCTTAAAAATAAATAAATAAACATAAGTGGCACACAATATCACTTTGAAATGGCGTGCTATAGATATGACCGATACTGTAAAACTGCGTATCAAAAAATTTTCTAACCTATATCTGGGTTAAAAAATTTACAATTTTGATGAAACTTTCGTGAATTATCCTAATTTTTGCAAAAATTTTTAAATTAAGACTTCCATTATTGCTGTTAAGTAACGTGGTGGAAAAAAACACGACATTTCTACAAATTTTGCCTATTTTTCTATGGTTTATTTAATATTTATTATTTTTTATAAAATTATAGCTCATTATCTAACAAAAACCATATAGATTCATATTTCAAACTTTGTGCGCAATTTATAAAATTTCTGCAAACTTGCATCTAAATTTTCACCTTTTTATCAGATTTTTTTTAAAGTTTTTGAGTACGCAGTTTTCTAGCCCATTAAATTTTAATAGAATGAAGTGTAAATTTTAAGTTGATAAAAAATCGCGTTGATTTTTGCAATTTTTTTTTAGCGCATTTTCTTCCATACAAAGTATGTTCGACCATTTTTTTCTTTTTTTGTACGGACAAAAATGGGTAATACTTGTGTGTTTATTGTACTTAAATTTATTGGGCTATAAAACTGCATACTCAAAAAAAAATTCTGAAAAATCTGTTTGAAAAGTTGAAAATTGAGATGCAAATATGCAGAATTTTCGTAATTTTTGCACAAAATTGTAAATATTAATTTATATGGTTTTTGTTACGATAATGAGCTATACTTTTATAAAAAAAAATAATATATAATAAATAAACAAAAGAAAAGTAGGCAAAATTTGTTGAAATGTCGTGTCCCTATTTATTTTTCCACCACTGTATATAAACATTCATAAAAAATTAATTGATTTTAAATAAAAAAAAGTCAAAACTAGTCAAAATAATGCGTTTCTATTATTTTGGCCATAGATGTATGCATACCCTTTTTAGGGAGCGAATTATCGATTAAATACATTTTTAGTTAATCATAATCCCGATTAATCAAAAAATGTGATTAATCATATCCTGAGTATTTACTGTTTACTCATAAGAAAATAATTGAAATCTGAATAACTTTACTCACTTCTTTCGAGTTTGCTTTCAAAGCACTGCATATAGCACTGAGGAATACAAGAAAAACTCTTGCGAGTGCGCATAAATCAGGTTTGGTAGCTGTTGGCCACACGAACCACGCCTCATACTCAGATTACTAGATCAATTAGTGTTCTTGAGAAAAAAACATTTCTTGATACAAAAATCTGAGTACAATGGCCAGCCTAATTTTTTTTCTCCAAATTTTGAAAATCTAACGTTTTTTTGCCTGTTTTTGTTGAAAATAGCATACAAAGCTAATATAGGCCAAAAAACGATGATTTTTCAAAATTTGGAGAAAAACAAATTGGCGGGGTACTCAGATTTTTGGATCATAAAATTGTGTTTCTCGAGAATACGAATGGATCCAGTAAAACTGAGTATGAGTCATTGTTCGTGTGGCCAACAGCTATCAAACGTGATACATGCATACACTAGGTTTTTTTGAATGTTGTATTTTTGTTCAAATTTTTGTAATACAATTTGGGTATTCATAACGGTGTTGTAGTGTCGTATTGTTGCATGTCGTAAGCTTTAAACGCCTAAAATATATATTAAGGGGGTTAGCAATGTACCATCAAGTGTTAAAAAATGGGGATTGTCGTTTAAAGTTCTCTAAACATTTATTTAAGCTTTTAAAGCTTACGACATACAACAATACGACAATTACGACGCCGTTGTGAATCCCTCAAATGTATGTAAATAAAATATAATGCTGAACGAGTACCTTACCATGTTGCTCACTGAAATGAAAAAATATCCCGACTTCCAAAACGTATCAATACAATGTTTGGATACTGTTATACTGCGGTATTCAAAGTGTTTGTAAATGCAGAGTTGCGACACATTGCAACCATATACATTGCATATTTTAAATATTCAATATAGCAGTGAACAATTTTCCTGGGTTTTCCATTTTTAAAACACCAATGGTAAGCAATAACAAACGAAGCATTAACTTTGTTTCTGATGCGCTGATTGCTCTAACGATGCGTTTCGATAACTTTTCAGATGCGTTTTGGAAAAGTATACATTAACAATATTTTGTAGTTCGGCGTTATGGAACATTATACTTTATACGCAGCAATTGACGTTTTGGAAGTCAGCCTTCTTACTTTAATCACAAAGGCCCCACCCAACAATTTTTTTATTTTAAGTACAGAATCAAAAAATATTATAAAACTAGTAATTTTTAGCAAAAAAAACCGACTTCAACTCCCATATAAAAAAAATAAATATATATATATATATCTCATGATCCGCTGATCGGATCTTAACCAGATTAGTATGGGACCACCTCTGAGACACTACCTTTCCGATGCAAAAAGAATTATCGAAATCGGTTGACGTGGTCCAAAGTTATGCGGTAACATACATAAAAAAAAAAAAAAAATAAAAAAAAAAAAAAAAAAAAAAAAAGAATAAAATAAAATAAAATATTCGGACGAACTGATAACCTCCTCCTTTTTTGGAAGTCGGTTAAAAAGAGTATCAAAACACAGGTAGAGCTTTTTAAAAAGTGGCATGTAACTTCTTTGTTTTTGTATATTTTAATGCATCCTAAAATAGGCGAAAAACGCTATTCAAAAAAGTGAAGTAAAAGATTGGCGCTTACACATATGTTAGTGTTTGGCCGAGCTTCTCCTCCCACTTGTGGCGTGCGCCTTGATGTTGTCACACAAAGCGGAGGGGCCTACAGTTTTACGCCGACTCCGAACGGCGAATGTATTTTTATGAGAAGCCAAGTGGCGACCGCTGTTAAAAAATAACCCTTTTCTATATTTTGCGATGAAATTTTGAATTACTCAACTTGTAATATATTTAATTGATTGTAACAATTCGTTCAAGCAGGTTCTGTGATTCACTTTCGACTGAATTTCAAACCCCTTTGAACTTGATTTGCAGAACCTGACTGATTAACATACATATAGGCACACGCCACCATCTTCAAAAGAGGCGCAACTTAAAAACCATTTTCAAAAATATAATTGCCTGTGGATCGCACAGATTCAACGCAATTAATACAAAAATAGGTATAACAGTAGCTTTCTGGTAAGAGAATATAATCAGGAAAAAAAAAACATATTCACATTAATTGGAGATAAATTGTGGAAATAGATATCCAGTTAAATTTTTTTCGAGTTGTGCCTATTTGGAAGATGGTGTGTGATATATCAAAACGAGCTATCATCGATTTAAAATTGGTACTTCGTCAAAGCATTACTTACATACCGAGGCAAATATGTTGCATTGTGATACATACCTGGAGGTGACTGCTTTCCCACACTTGAATCACTAGACACAGTCTGTAGAACTTTGCGCACTCGACCCAAATCACTAGTTGTATCTTCGGCAGTGCGTGTGACGGTACCGCTATTCAGTTTCTGCATTTTTATAGGAGGCGACGGCGCACTACCTCCGCCACTGTCATCATTCAGGCCATATTTCTTATGCAGCAGATTCATTAAGTTGGTTCGAACGCGCTCAACATCATTCTCCAGTCGATCCAAATAATTAAGCAGGTTTGTACAACGTGCGCACACAACATCGTCTACGCTTACAATGACCATAAAAGCATCACCCACAAGCTGGCCAATTTTGTTCGGAAACTTGGTGGCAGTATGCGAAGTCTGTGTTTCGGTGAGCAAATTTTGCTGTTGACTTGCACCCAGTGCATCGTCGCATACATAGCATCGATTTGAGCTATTAACATGTGTCTGTTGCAGATTATGTGTGTTACTGGACGTCACAATACCGGAACCAACTTTCTGTTTTAATATGCGCGGCTGGCTGAGACCGGTAACGGTCACAGCACCGCTCGTATGCAAGTTATGAATTTTGCGCACCGCGTTATTCATCTGATTATTCATGGCTCGCTTAATTTTAGCAGTGAAGATCAGCCACTACGCACTGCTTAGAACACAGCAATGCAGGTATATTCTAAGTCACCAAATCCACAATCGTAATAAATTATTTGCTTTACTGCCACCGGCTAATCTGGAAAAAATTATGTACACACATAAATGAGTAAAATAGCAAAAAATATAAAATAAAATGTTATTACATGTGTATGTATATATTAATGTGGCCGTTCCGCAAAAATCCTTTAACAAGACCCAAAAGTCTATACTTTGGTTACCCATTCACCAGACGGTTTTCGTTCGATTTAACCCTAGTATATGCTTCGTTAAGTTTTTAACGACGAAATGACACATGCTTCAAAACCCGAATTTTGCCTCAGGTCACCATGCCGATTAGTAAAAGGGACAAATATATGATAACATGAAGGATAGAAAAGTATCACAAGGCTTGGCATCCGGCGGCGGCATTTTTTTTTATCATTTATTTTATCAATTACATACATACATACATACATATGTACTTATAAATGTGAAAAAAAGGCTTGAAGTCAATTTAATTTAACAGTAAACCTATACATTTATCGATTATTTATGCAACCCAACATCAAAAATAGATTTTTACTTGAAAAATTTAACTTAACATTCGATAGATATATACATATAAATCGAGTGTCTGCATCCATCTCACACCATGTTATGCCATTCTCTGAAAGCAGTTTCAGTGCCCGGACAAATCTTGTTCTTGTACACCTAAGCGCCATTGGTAAACCCCAACCGCGCGTTCGGATCACAAGACAGATTTATTCACTACTGGACAAATAACAACTTCGAAAAATATTTGAGACTTCTCACAGCTTCTAACTATGCAATACACCCCATTAAGCACGGCGGGTGAGTTTCACCATGACCCGCATAATTTTCAAGTTATATATGTAACACGCTCAGTTCTTACATATTTAATCACAAGGGAACCACTTAATAAAATTCTTACACAAATTTTCGCTAAAATGGCTCTATACCGCAAACGCAACCAAATTCACACCGTTCACTACTGTACGACATCTAGCTAGCTAGCAAGCCACAAAATGAAAAGCAACTTAACGAACGAGAAATCGAAGCACGAGCAGATGCAGTTAAATTTGCTGCCATGACTCTCGTCTGCCTACCTGTGTGCCTTAATTTTGCCATCTTTGACGAGTTACAAAATGGCACGTTGGTTACAAATATTTTTATCACAAATTTCACCAAATTTACTTTTTAATCCACTTTAGCTATCCCTAAAACTTTGCAACTTCAATAATAAACGCTGCAACTCCCTGAACACACCACATCGACCAAAAAAGCAACACTGTACAAAAATTGCCGTAGCGGACCAGAAAATATTCCAAACGCCTTGAAGTTCCGCACGAAAATGTCGAATTTAACGAACAACCTTCGCGTTCGTTCGATTTTTCTGCGCCATCAAATCCAAATCTGCTCGCAAACACCATATGCGCGAAAGAGACAAATATAAAGCCGAAAGTACAACTGATCGAAATTCAATGTTTCGTCAAGTACAAATCCAAAATGGCCGACCCGCTGAATTTCTAGACTCGGAAGAAAAACGCCAGGCGTGATTTCAATTATTTCTATGCTACCATCCCATTTTCCAAACTATACAGATAATTTTGTAATTTTTTTCTGAATATAACTCAATATTTCTCTACCTTAATTTCTATCGATTATTCGCTCTTTTCACCGAATAAATTAAAACTAGTATAGTCACCTCACCATCAAAAAGCGAAGCGGGAGCAACGCGGCGTTGCGCTGCAACAGAATAAAACCGACGCCAAATTAAATATACTGCTTTTCCCACGCACAGAACACGTTCTTCGCTCAATCGCTGCTTTCTGAATACTGAACGGCAGAGCCGCACAAGCGAAGTAGCAGAGTTCTAGCATTGACGTTGACGAACGCTGAGGGATGCCAAGAAAACTCAAAACTTCGGCTACACGTTTATATACATATGTATATATGTACACACAAACATCTTTATATATACATATACATAGATATATATGGATGCATGAATGTACTTATGTACTTTATGTATTCGTATACGCTAGCTGTACTTTTTGTAGAACAAGCAGCTAGGGGAGCATTTTTGTAAAAGCACCCTATATCTGCACGTTCATTTCACCATTAACAGCTAAAATTCTTCATTTGACCAAATAGCTATGTGTGTACATACAATAGATTCACATAGAGGGCCTTAAAATAAAAGTGTTAAGCTTCAAGAAAATGTAATCACTCATTACAAAGTTTTTATGTAATAAACTGAATTTTTATACCGGCTTTTTATTTCACAAAAATTGCCGGCTTGTTTTAATGTACATACATATGTATGTATGTACACCTATGGCCAAAATAATAGAAACATGACATTTTCACTATTTTTCTTTTGCTTAATGTTCATTATTTTTTATAAGAGTAAATCTCATTACAATAAAAAATTTACATAAATCCAAATTGTGGACTTTGTATGGAAATTAGAAAAGTTCACAGAAGTTGAAACTTTGTCAATCGCTTTAATGCGAATTTTTATAAATAATTTTTGGTATACAGTTTTGGAGTCCATTAAATTTTAGTAGTTGCTAAAAATGCGTGACAGCCTCTACAAAATAAATATCAAAAATCAATTTCAAACTTGCACTTTATACACTAAAATTTAATGGGCTATAAAACTGGATTCATTAATTAATTTTAAAAATTCCGATTTGATGAAACTTCGGCCAATTTTTCAAATTTCCGAATAAAGTTTACAATTTTGATTTGTATATACGGCCTTTGTGATATAAGGTGCTATACTTTTATAATAAAATTTAATGAACATTAAACAAAGAAGAGAAAAATAGCCAAAATTTATCAAAATGACCTGTTTCTATTATTTTGGCCATAGGTGTACATATGCCCAAATTTATATATGTACACTTATGCATATATGTATATATGAATGTATGTATGTAAATTTTACATTATGTTTACCCACCCAATTTGCCAAACGACTTCGTAACGACGTTTCCGACTCGGTCTGGTGAAATATTTCTTCGCCCGCGGCGTTCGCCAACGACTCATCAACGAATTCGCCGTCGAATGAAAAGCACACTTCGCCGCCGGGGCGCAAAAACGATATACTAGCGAACTGCGAAACGATGCTCAAAATCTTTAACAAAATCCATACAAATGCAATTTCAATTGTGTGCAATATAAAAAAAAAAAAAAAAACAAATCGTCAAGCACTCCCAAAAATTTCAAACTTTTCAATCTAAATTAAAATAAAAATATAAAGCAGTTTTATAACTGATTAAATTTTAGTGTAATAGAGTAAACATTTTGTATGGAAAAAATTAATTCGATTTGACGTCGTTTCGAGTTCACGCAAACGACTTCACCTTACCGACGTCGTTATCGACTTGGATTCGATGAGAAAAACGAAGTCGAAACGACGTTGCGTTTTGTATGGAAAAACGACTTCCGTTTCGAGTACAACCACACGACTTCACCAAACCGATGTCGTAACGACTTCGATTCGATGAGGCAACACGACGTCGGAAGGACGTTGCTGTTTATATTGAAAAAAACGACTTCGTTTCGACGTCGTTTCGAGTTTACACAAACGACTTAACCAGACCAACGTAACGACGTCGAATCGAACTCGTCCTCCCTCTGTGGCAAATTGGGTATAAACACACATGCTAGTGGTGTTAAATTCGATCTTTTACTCGAATACTTAAGGTGCACCAATGAAATAAGGACTGAAGGCACGTTAATGAAGTTAAGGTAATGAGAGTATGAGAAAACATACGAATTCCCCGCTGTATTTCTACACAAACATATTTGTAATTAAAGCCAATCACTAGTGTTTTCATTATTTTTTTTCCTTACAGTCGTACGTATGCATTTTTGTCAACGTTAAGCTAATATTTGTGTAGTGGCCCAGATCCTTTAGACCGACATAGGCCGGATCACACATCACGCATTATGCCATAAACTTTATGGGATTAAATGTACTCATTTTTCTTTTTTATTCGTTCATTCAGTAACGATTAACCACTATTTACGATCTCTAGTAGTACGGCGAAGCACATATGTGTTGTTTCCAACGTCGTTGCCAAGCAACTATGCAACAAAAGATAGTAAACAAAAATTAAATGCAATACCAAAGTTAAAAAATCGTCAGAAGCACTTTCAGATCTTTTAAAAGAGCCCAACAATTTTCTTAAGTATTCCATAAGTCTAGTAGCAATGCGTGGAGTACTTAAATGGGTTCAGAAAATTGAATTTCCAAACACCAAAGAAGACCAAGTCAGGTGCGTAAAAATCTGTAAAGTATCACCGACTTAACGATCCTTACAATGAAAATATCCTCTTCTGCGTTTATGTTTTACACCTTTTTTTAGTGTGCATTCCTTATGCTATCACCCTGAGGGAAAGCAACTAGTGGTGGCGGCCGGTGATCGGGTGCTTATATATGACCCAGATGGAACTTTACTAAACACTCTTAAGGCTCACAAAGATGTAGTTAATTGTGTGGCCTATGCTCGCGATGGCAAAAAGTTTGCAAGTGGTGCTGTAGACAAAACAGTTATCGTGTGGACACCTCAGTTGGAGGGATTGCTAAAATATTCGTAATATTCTTTTCTGCAATCTTCACAATCCAGCATGTATGTACATATAAAACTGCCTATAATTTCAGACATAACGACTCAGTGCAATGTATGTCCTTCAATCCGGTTTCACATCAATTGGCTTCTTGTTCACACAGTGACTTTGCTTTCTGGTCTGCTGACCAGAAAGCCGTGCAAAAGTACAAAATTTCCACACGAGTCAATTCATGTACCTGGACCAATGATGGCCAGTACTTGATACTTGGATTAGCCAATGGCAGTATTTCCATTAGAAGCAAAGTAAGTTTAGATTCATAAAAATAAACATATGCAGATATACATGTTATGGTACATAATCTATATACTACATACATATGTACATATTATGTACGTTTGTATGTATATACATACCTACTTACCAATTGCTTAGCTTGGTGAGGAAAAAGGCCGTTTCGATCGTCCAGGTGGTTCAAGCAGCAACGTCTTTAGCCTACAGTGCTGTCCAATGACCAGTACTGATGTAATTGGAGTAGCTGATTGGGGCCAAACACTTTCATTTCATACATTAAGCGGTCAAATGATTGGCAAAGAGCGAGCGCTGGGTTTTGATCCGCTGTGCTTAACCTTTTTCCCCAATGGAGAATATTGCGTGGTGAGTGGCTGTTCGGACTCATTACACTTTTTTACCAAGGAAGGCGTACGTTTGGGCACACTTGGCGAAGGTTTTAAATCCTGGATTTGGTCGGTCGCTATTCATCCCAACAGTCAATCTTATACGATTGGCTGTCAGAATGGCACACTCGCTTGCTTTAACATCGTTTCAAGTACGGTTCATGCGCTGTATCGTGAACGCTATGCATTTCGCGAAAATATGTGCGATGTCATAATACAACATTTAATCTCTGGCCAGAAAGTGCGCATAAAATGCCGCGATTTAGTGCAAAAAATTGCTATCTATAGAAATCGATTAGCAGTGCAACTACCTGAGCGTGTGGTTCTGTACGAATTAAGTTCTGGTGAAGAACAGCCGATGCATTACAAAGTAAAAGAAAAGATTCAGAAGAAATTCGATTGCAGTCTATTGGTAGTATGTGCACGTCACATAGTCCTATGCCAGGAGAAACGTCTGCAGAGCTTGGACTTTAACGGCATATTACAACGAGACTGGATAATGGACTCTTTCATACGCTATATTAAGGTGAATGAACTGCAAGAAAAAGGAAACAAACAAAAATTTAACGCAATTTTAAAAGCAAAAACTCGTATAACATATTGATAAATTTATTACTTTAGGTGACGGGTGGCCCATCAGGCCGAGAAGGTCTTCTTGTTGGTCTAAAGAGCGGGCAGGTATTTATGTCTTGATAGCTAATCAATATTAGTTAACTGAATCGAAAATTCTCAGGTTTTTCGTATATTTTTGGACAACTCACTTCCACTTTTAATTACCAGTGTCGTATCAGCAGTACGCTGTCTAGATATCAATGCGAACCGCACTAAGATTGCTGTAGTGGATGATACTGGACGCCTAGTTGTTCGAGATATTGTTAGTGACACTCTACTTTATCAGGTTTGTACAAATGATGCACATCAAATCACTTTGAAATATTTAAAACGAATTTAAACAAGGACACTGGCGTGAACTCTGTAACCTGGAATACACACCTGGACTCAATGCTTTGCTACACGCACACTGTAGGTGGACTCAGCATTCGCGTTGGCAGTCTGCCCCCACGCGGCCCCCAAAATATGTTAGGCGTAGTAGTGGGTCTATGTGGGGCCACGGCTTTTTGTCTGCGTGGCAACGTTATGCATAATATACCACTAGCACTTGGCGCAACCATGTGGCAATTCGTTGAAGCGGGACTCTTCGAGTAAAATTAATTATGCAACGTTTTCTTTATTCCGCTTTTTTACCTCTTTAAAACTACTTACAGAGAGGCCTACCAAGTTGCCTGCTTAGGTGTGACCACAACCGATTGGGAAGGCCTTGCACAATCTGCTCTGGAAGCTTTGCATCTACATATAGCGCGTGATGCATACGTAAAGGTGCGCAATCTCTCTTGGCTGCAGTTAATCGATGAATTAACTGATAAACAGAAACGTGGAGAAGTGTCAAAAGAGGTGCTACAAGGGGAGAGCTGTGCATATGCTGGAAAATACAAGGAGGCTGCACGTCTTTATCAAAAGTGCAATCAGCCCATGCGTGCATTGGAAATGTATACTGATTTGCGCATGTTCGATCTCGCGCAAGAATTCATCAAAGATGGCTCGGATGAAGCGAAACGTGATTTAGTGAAAAAAAGGGCAGAATGGGCATACTCCGTCAAGGAGCCACGAGCAGCCGCAGAATTATTATTATCAGCTGGGGAGCACCAACGAGCTATAGACATTGTAGCGGAACAGGGTTGGGCAGATATGTAAGTTTTGCAATGCAGCTAAAAATGCAATTTAATTTAATTAATCAACTTCTTTTATTAATTTAAAGTTTATATGACATTGGACGCCGATTAAGTTTGAGTGAGAAAATCTCACTGGAATCGGTTGCATTCAATTTAAAGCGGTTGAAAGCTTTACCATTAGCAGCTGAAATCTTTAAGAAGCTCGGCGATGAAGCACAAGTGATACAATTACACGTTGAAGCACGCGATTGGGCCGAAGCTTTCCGACTTGCAGAAAATATGCCAGAAATGTTGCCCACTGTCAATTACCAGCATGCCCAATGGCTTGCTGAATCCGACCAATTTATTGAGGCACACGAAGGTTCGCTTCAGCATTCCTTTAATATATGCATACATACATATCGCACACCGTCTTCAAAAGAATCACAACTAAAAATTTGGCATTTTTGAGATTATGCGCTAAAAATGTACGCAGATCTTTTATTTACCTTTCAGCAAAAGCCGGAGAAAATTTTTGTTATAATTTGTTAAAAAAAAACCCTAAGGTAAAGCCGCCCTAAGGTAGTTTTTCGCATTTTCTGACAAACGTATTATTTTGAGTTGTGACTCTGTTGAAGACGGTGTGCGATATCTACATAGTTATATATTTTTTAAACGTTGTTTTATTATTAAATGTAGCTTACTTGAAAGCGGGGCGCATGAAAGACGCAAATCGTTTGCTGAAGCAGCTCAGCACATCGGCCATTGTAGAGGAGCGTTTCCTAGATGCCAGTTACTTCTATTGGCTACTTTCAAAACAATATTTAGACATTTACTACAAGAAAGAGTAAATATAGAGTAACTTTGGTGTCCTGTTATTATTTACATTTGAAAATTTTACTTTTTGTAGTGAGCAAAATCCTGTTGACCACCATTATAAAGAGTATCAAAGCCACTTACGAATTGCTAAAGTATATTATGCTTACAGTGTAATATTTAACTATATGAAAGAACCATTTACGACATATTCACCAGTTAGTCTATTTAACGTAAGCCGTTTTATATTGAACGAAGTCGAGTACAAAGGAACACCAAAGGGGGTGAGCTTATTGTGAGTAAAAGAATTTCTGCCTTAAATCACAAATCGAGAATCATCATTACTTTTTTTTATCTATGGTAATTTTTTTTTAGTGCGGTTTTGTTCACACTAGCTAAACAGGCCAAACTACTGCAGGCTAATAAATTATGCTTGGTTGTGAATAAGCGTTTGCAATCACTAAAACCGCCCCCCGGTGTCCAGGAACAAATTGATGTGAGTTTCAATTCTCTACGATTGTTTATATTATTGAAGCTCATTGGTGATTTTTATAGATAAATTACCTGAATAGTAAGGCATGCAAGAGTGGATTTAATGATCCCGAAGAGCTGTTGCCGCTCTGTTACAAATGCTCAAATTATAGCCAACATTTGAATGGCAACATTTGCCCAACCTGTAAACAAGATTACATATTTTCATTCATCTCTTTTGGTAATCACATCAAATATAAAACTGACAATAATGAATTTTATACTAAAATAACGTTTAACTGTATACTTGTATACTTTAGAAATTTTGCCTTTAGTACAATTTTACCCTGAAGTAGATATTACTGATGCCGAGGCAGAACGATTGCTACTCGCGCCGCCGAAACCTGCCGAGGAGGGTGATCCTTTTAATGAGGTAACTAAGTACATAACATCTACTAGTTTGCTGGAAGAACGCCATAGCTCAAAAATTAAAAATGGGGTAAAAAGTTTGTTTTGAATCCAGTGTCTTGCTTGAACAAAAATAAAAACCAAAATACTATAGAAGGTACAATCGGAAAAATTATACCAGCGGACAAAGCCCACAGCAAACATTTAATTGGTTCTTTACTTTGGTCCAATAGTGGTCGTTTAGCTAAAATTGTGAAGGAAAAGAAATGAGATTATGCGGATCTTTCAGAAAACGAGCGATATATGTATATGTACATACATAGTACAATGTCAAGTTTACATTCTCATTAAATTATTTCATTGAAAGGATGTTGCCAGCGCCTTACCCCTAAGCCTTGATCGGAATGCATTGCGAGCAATTGACCCAGGACACATTTTAATTGTCAAGCGACGTGAAAACAATTTAAAAAATATATATTATCGCAACATTTTACCGGATCTACAAGTTACTTTTTGTCCGGAATGTTTGTTGGTGAGTTTTCAAGACGCTCGCGGCGTTGCTTCCTAATTATTTACCGAACATTTCTTTTTAGGTATTTTATTCTGAAGACTTTGAATTGCAAGTACTACAGAAAGGTCATTGTCCCTTTTGCCGGACATCGTCGGAAAAACTATTTGATGAATATCTGTAATTGTAAAATAGGATGCGATACAAAGTTCGTTCTTAACGGAGATAATTCATAAACAAGAAACATTATAAATCAAGCGCATTAGCAAGATTCCTTCCTTAAGGCCATAAATATAAAAAATAGACAAACCGGATATTAGCAATGTCTTGCAAAAACAAGTGGAAGGAAAAGAAAAATCGGTGCGAGTATAGAATACCAACTGTTTAGGTATAAGAAAACTCGATAGTTGTCTTTCGATAGAATGTTTTTATACTGATCATAATCGTTTTTAACTTTTTGGGCGGAAGTCCGAGAGAATTGTGAAATCAAAAGGTCAAATGAGATCAAGTATCTCGAAAACTCACAGGCCGTTCAAATCTAAACATGAAGTAAAAATCCCATTTTTTGTACAAAAAGAGAGTTTTCTTATAAGACACTTATAATAGTGGGCAAACATATACTATTTGTCTATACCAGGGACCCTATTTTTCCGTAATAAGTATCCTCCGTCCGACAAGAGACTTGCAACTCTAATGAAGCATTTATGTAGATCATTAGTTTTTGATGGACCATTTTTGCAATAGAATACTTTTAGTACAAAATTGATTTTCTTCTCTCGTTTTCTAAATTTGTAGTAACAGATTTAGGACAGTTTTCAACAAATATTACTAAACGAGATTACTTAAATGTAGGTAAGTATTATTTTAAGCCACTCAAAGTGCACTTAGGCCTTTTGTTGTTATAAAAATAAGTTAAGGCTCAAAATTTCATATGAATATCAAATAATTATACAACTATATACTAGCTTTTAAGCTTTCATGCATTTCTTAGTCGCTTTATGTACAATAGCAACAAAAATAATTTATTTAATAAATTGCAAAATACACAAAA
The DNA here is from genome assembly GCF_001687245.7 of Rhagoletis zephyria. Classification (NCBI taxonomy): domain Eukaryota; kingdom Metazoa; phylum Arthropoda; class Insecta; order Diptera; family Tephritidae; genus Rhagoletis; species Rhagoletis zephyria. Next base: position 92,106 of record NW_016158046.1, read on the forward strand.
AATCTACTAACCATTTTATTATGTATGCATTTATGACCAAGTCTCCTCTTGATATCTTCGTCCTTTGATCATTTTATCCAGATATTCCTCATTCCCGTCCAATACCTCTATGAAAGCCTCATGCACTGCTTTGGGCATACTATTCGATGATCCAGCCACCATTATAACGGCAGATTTTTTCAAAATTAATTCACTGATTAGCTCTTTCTGCTGTTTTATTAAATGTTGAACATATATTTTATGGTCCTGATCACGTGAAAATGCTACAAATATTCTACAAGTCTTCTCCGCGTGCCAACGTGTAAAATCTTCAGCAAAGTGATAATCCTTCGCTTTATTTCGACAACCAAAGAATACAATTAATTCGCAGATTTTGCCGCCATTTTTTTCTTGTTCCTTCTTGTACTGTATTATACTCCGAAAAGGTGCGATACCGGTACCTGGCCCTATCATCACAATGGGCGTTGCCAGCTCGCTAGGCAAAGACATTGTTCCACGTTTTATTACCCCATATACTTTACTTCCAATGCTCAGCGACTTCAACCAATTAGAACAAAGCCCAAGACGAGGCTTAGACATTTTGGTTTTATACTCAACTACTGCCACCAGAAGATCTAGTGAACGAGTTGTAGGCATTGAAGCAATGGAAAAACTTCGCGGTTGTATTATGGTAAATAATTCAAATAAAATGGGAAGGTTAAGTTTCGAGGTGCTATGCCGGAAGTCCTGCAAAACCTCGAGAATGGTGCGCCGTGGACGATTCACATAGTTTATTAAGTCATCTAATCCCTCTAATGAGGCGAATTCTTCTAGTTTCTCTTTCTCTAATTCATCTTCGCAATTCAATGATAGAAGTTCAAAAGCACGTTGCCTTGGACAGGCGCTCAAATCCCATATATACTTCGCTAGCATGCCAACGGTCACTGGTTTTGCGTAAGCCAATGGCACAGGCATATCATCATATACCGTGTCAAGTTTTACTACGGTACTTTCATTAAAACCTAAATTATGTTCTTTAACTAGTTCGAAGAACTGCAGAACTTGCTCGTCTGCATTGCTGGGACGTAAATCTAAGATATCGCCGGCATTCCAACCAATAATAGATGGAAAGACAAATCTCAAAAATCGTACATCTTGAAAGTGATCTGCGGCAGTAGTTCGTCGATTTTCCCCCAAAGTAAAACATACAGCCTCACTCTTTAGTGGCCATTGCAGATGAGAAATTTCTGCTAAAGGCGTTGTCGGATGAGAGTATGTTACATTCCATTTAAAAATTGCCTTTGCTTCTCCATTTTTTTGTCGTTGGAAAGGTATAGACTTCCTCAATTCATTCCATAATTCTGCTATCCACGGTAAAGCCGTCGCACTAGGTCCATGGTCATGCTGGTCATCACACAATCCTAAAGGCAGTACGGGACTTGCACCCAATTGTACTAGACGTTTGTTCAGCTTTTTAGCAGCAAAATTAAACTTAGCATAGCTAGAATCCCCTAATCCCAAACAGGCAAACCGCAACCGTTGCAACGAGTCTGATGGTAAGCTGCGACGCAATAAAAATTTCCACGTTTTCTGCATATTGTCTGGTTCATCCCCATTACCTGTGGTGGCTACGACAAAAATAGCCAATTGTTCCTCGATTAAGTGCTGCACTGGATACTCATCCATCGGTAGAACTGGTCCATTAAAGCACCACGTTTTTGCTTCCCGCCAAATCTGTTCAGCCACATTTTGAGCAGTACCTGTTTGACTTCCGTACAATATAACCAAGCGCATTTTCAGAACTAAAAATTTGATCTTCTAGATAATTTCTTTTCGGCAATTTTATTAAATCGAGCACATGGAGTAGAGCAAGGTGTATTTAACAAAGTGGCGTTGTTGCGACAGCTGAGTTTTTCGGCGTGCAGAGCAGTACGTCAAAATGATGTGTTTGTTGTAACTTATACCAATGACAGTATGGATATCTGTGTATAATTTGTTAGTGTAATTTTTAATTATATACGGCTAACACCTCTTGTGAAATACACCATGGAGTAGAGCTGGAAAACTATCGATGGTTTTTGACTATCGAAAACATCGAAGGTTTGTAACTTTGGATGCCCAACAAACATTTGGTTTGGTTAATAATTCGAAAATGATTGGACTATGCATTCGAAATCCAGCCCATTATCGAATTGAAATTTTAATGAGAGAGAGTGATTGTCCTATATTTCCCTTGGAAAATGAGTTGGATTTTCACTTCCTCTCTTGCACAGTACATTTAAGAAAACTCCATTCAGTGCCATGCCAGATTTCCTGCAAATACATTAGAATTTACAAAAAGAATTTCACTACTAATTGCCTACTTTGCGTACTTATCTACTATCATTTTCGCAACAAGGGATTGCTTTCTTCTCCCCTGTATTATTGAATCATGGAGTTGTCCCTTCTTGTTATCTACGTTCTTTGATTGAAGGTCATTTTCGAACGTTCGCCAAAACGTTTATAGGGTAGCTTACACTCATTTTGTTCGTTAACAAAAATACTGTCATATTTAGCAATTCTAATCTCATTTTCAATAAAAGTTGTTATGTTTAATTTTTGGACTTTTTAATCAAAACTATCAATAGTACTATCGATAGTACCGATACTATCGATGGTTGTTGTTGTAGCAGCATCAAGTTCCCCAAAGAGTTTTTGGGGAGTGTTGCTGGAGTGACAGTCCTTAACCAAATATAAATATGGGCCGTTCCGGTTACGTAGACCCGACTGTCGTGGGAACGTTACGTTGGTCGTGGCCATCGATAGTTTTCCAGCCCTAACCGGCCGTCTTCACGTGCTGGAAAATCTCGCTTGCGTGACGACGCATGCGAGAAACCGCACGTGTAGACCGCAAAAAGTACGAAGCATGCTTTTTCTCGCATACCGAGCGGGATGCGAGCTCTCGCTTGCAAAGAACGTAAATCTATAAGAAGAGACAACACGTTATAATTGTAACGAGTGGGAACATCACGCAAGCAAGATTTTCAAGCATGTGAAGACGGCCGGTAACTGGCCGTCTTCCCGTTGTGGAAAATCTCGCATAAAAGGCGACGCATGCGAAATGCTGCAATTGTAGACCGCTAAAAGTACGTAGCATACTTTTTCTCGCATTGCGAGATCTCGTCTGCTTTCAACTGCCTTTTTTGTTGTTTGACAAGTATTTTCTCATTTCGCAGAATTCTTCAGAGTAGAAACATCGTTTATTTTGGTGGAAAATACAAATTTGGTCTGAAAAGCTCGAATCTTCTTTTTTGGCGACATTTTACAAATGATAAAGTATGCTGTCAAATGCATAGATGTATTTAACGTTCTCTGGAAATTAGGTGGAAAATCTAAAATAAAAAATCGTCAAAACGTCATTGAGCTAAAAAAAATAGTCAAAATGATGACGAAATCGTCAATTCGGCAATGCTGCATGGAGTTTTCGCTTTTCTTGAGAGCTGCATACTGGCCTTATGCTATGGCAACATTTTTATCAGCTGATCGTTAACCGCTGATTGAAAAAAGTCTATTTACCATTGTGCAATTAAAAATAAATAAATTATGCTGCGACTCGAGGCAAAAACATTTGTAAAACACAGCGTTTCAACAAAATTAATTGCAAATCCATTTGGGAAGCTGCCTACGTCAAACACGTTCTCTTTGGTTCATCGAAAATGGCAATCGACTGGTGGGACTGGCACCGCTACCATGCGGATTGATAGCAAGAAGAAAATAACACCTCTTGGCTGGTTCCTCTTGGTAAGTCGCATTCTGCAGAGTTTATTAATTTTATAGCAGTTATTCATATTACCTGAATATCAGCTTGTCCCAGTGTCTACATTTGGTCTAGGGTGCTGGCAAGTGAAACGCAAAGCATGGAAAGAGCAATTAATCAGGAACTTGGAGCTTCAAACCAAAATGTCACCAGTACCACTACCCACAGAGTAATGATGCATATATAATTAAACTAAAATGATTGCCTTTATTACTAAGTTCAATTGTCTTCTTTCAGCTTTAGCGAGGTGTCTGCTATGGAGTATCGGTTGGTTGCTGTGCGTGGAAAATTTATACATAATAAGGAACTTATTATGGGACCTCGTTCATTCATACGCCCGGATGGAAGTGAAACCGCTGGAGGCTTATTTTCACAACGTGATATCGGCAATGGCTATCTTGTGATAACGCCGTTTAAACTGGCAGATAGAGAGTAAGTACCTTGAGCTGCCTCGGAGCCAATAGCAATTCAGTTCTAATGAAGATATCGATCCTTTTAATACTTACAAACCTGTTAAAAGCAATTGAAACCATGTCATGTTCATTTTGGTGAGAACGATTATACCATTGATGTATTGTGGAACGATTTTCCGTCATCCCTTGTCAAATTCGGTTTGGAGACAAACCGGTTTCGGCATTATGTCATCTTCAGTGTCATTTTTCGTTCTGAATAGTTCGTGTTTCCTTCCGCTTTTATGTATGTTTTAGCTGTCATTAGGTCATGCATACCCATCTAAGTGCGGACGCAATACATCATACTCCTACCTTGTCGGAAACACAAACAACCAAAACGAAGAGATTATACCATTATTCCGCCATGGGTTAGGACAACTATTTTTTTTGTATTTCAATCCACTTTTTCGACTGTTTCTTTTTTTATTAAGCGACTTCAAAAAAGGAGATTATCTATTCGTCGGAATATTTTCTTTTTTTTTTTGGGCCACGTTAACCGATTTCTATAATTCTTTTTTTTTCAGAAAGGTGGTACCTCAGAGGTGGTCCCATATTAATTTGGTTTAGATCCGATCACTTGACCATGAAAAAATTAACAGTACTCTTCAATTTTTATATGAGAATAGAAGTCGGTTTTTCTTTTCTTAAAAATTATTATTTGTTTATAAAAATAAAATTATTATATAAACCTCAAAACCCAGCTCCCCACAGTGTTTCGACTATATGTATTCAGGTAGAAAAAAGTCATGGTGACACTTGATACAAAAAACCGGTTGGGCTTAGAGAATGAAAAGTAAAAGTCATAAATACAAAATTTCACATTATTTACTCACCCCCTCTCTCCTCCAACGGCGTATTTCCAAAAAAAATAATACCATGATTTAATAAAGGTTTTGTAAGTAGCTTTTTTCTAAAATTTGACACTCCCACCCACAGGGATGGTTTTTCGGTAGCAAGAGAAAAAGGGGAAGAATTCAATCACACTTCCTAAAATGGTAGCTAAATTTCACAAAAAGGTGGGGCTAATAGTGCATAGTGGTATTTTAAAACAAAAACGAATCATGAAAAAATACTGCAATCGACGCGTCAGTTTAATTGCATTTGGCGCTGGACCCATTACAGCAAGGGTTTCTTTTTCAACTGTAATCAATTACCTAAATGTCGTGGAATATTCAGGTGAAGGTATTTATCATTTATTTAGTATTTTCCTATTTTTATCAAAAAAGTTACTTGGAAGTGTAAATGCTAAAGATTATTAGTAAAAGAAGTATGAGTACTGGTCCGTCAGGTCTTGAGATTAGACGCATGTCTTAGAGAATTTTATGTAGTTTTCAAATATATTATTGGATCTTTTCGCGCGACTTTGCAAATATATGTAATTTTCGATTTTCTTAATGTTTGATTTTCAACTTCTTTTTGCATAATTTCGCGAAAACAATTTTTCGAAGAATGGAAGAATCCCACCAAACATCGGGAAAAAAGAGAATATGAACTCCTATATAATTTTAAAGTAGTAAAGTTGTTTTCTGAAGTGGAAAGCATGAAACAAAAATTAACCGAAATTCCATCACATTTAATGACTGGGCCCATATTTTTTGTGAGTTTTGGGCGTTATAGTGATCGAAACCTCCCCATATTTTATATTTAGGGTTTTCTAATAAAAGAGAGAGTACAAACTAAATTTCATCAAAATCGGATGAACCACAAAGCTGTTTTTCTCGAGTTTTCAATTTTTTGGATTATGACAACTTTGCAACAATTGTGCGATATGTAGAATTCATTAGTAGTTGAATTGGCTCCAAATTTTCAAAATTCACACGTCTATAATTTTAAAGCACTAAAAACTTTCTGTTTATTTCATTGCCACTTGAAGTGAAGTAATTTTGATTAATCGTGGTTGGGTGTCAAGAAAACAAGTCAAACCCGAAACACGAGCCCAAGGACAAATAGAAACTGAAGTAGAGTTGACTGGCATAGTGCGAATGGGGGAAAGTCGTCCACAATTTTCCCCCGACCACAAAGGAGGTGTTTTCCTCTACAGGTAAATATTAATTTATATTCATACTTATGTTGGCTGCAAATGCATTCGTTTATTCCTCCACAGGGACTTACCGAAAATGTGTGCATTAACCGGAGCAGTACCAATTATATTAGATGCTACATACGAGTCATCTATTCCAGGTGGACCCATAGGTGGCCAGACACGTGTCACAATGCGTAATGAGCACTTGTCATACCTGCTAACGTGGTTCAGTTTATCAGCCATTACCTCCTACCTTTGGTATCGTCAAATCTTTAGGAGGATTCCATAGTTAAAGTCACGAAATTCAAATGTTTTATTAACAAAAGTAGATTATATGCTTGAAGTACGCTTTTATTTAAAATAAAAAGACGACTTGTTTTTACGTACATGTTTTTGTGATTTCATACATATTTGAACGAATGTAATCGTGTAAAGTTCGTATATACAATGTGCTTGAATATTTGTTTAAATGTATGTTTTGTAATTAGAAGTTTTAGTAAATTGCATTGACGTATACATATGTAAGTACTATTGGGAGGAAGTAAGATAACTACCGTCGTTTCGATTGGCGGCACGAATACATAGTTGGTTGTAGTTTGCATGGCTATTTAAAAAAGCTTTGAATTCGAACTTTAAATGTGCTTAATACGACGTTATATGAATGTAAAATAATGCAAATTATATCTTTTAGATGTACACGTACATACATACGCGTACACACGTTTTTAAATATTTACAATAATAAATGTTACAGCAAAATATTAAAAAATACTGTATGCATATAGTAGGTTTCAGTTATTTTTCTCCTATCCAAACAGCTCAGCTTGAGATGTGTCTCACACGCATTTCATTGCAATTTTATCAGCAGAATTTTTCTTGAATGTCTATATGTATATATGTATATGGATGTATGTACTTAAAAATTTAGATGGCGGTTTTCTACAATTGCGGAACGCTTCCCCAAGATCTCATTAGACCTGTCCGTTGATAACGTTTACCAATAGTCTGTACGTGGAATCCAATCTGCTGCAAGCATTCATGATCCAAAATTTTACGCCCGTCAAATATATAGGCTGGCTTCATCATAGACTGATAGATTCGTTTGTAGTCCAATGTCTGCGCGATTAGTAATAGAAAAAAACAAAACATATAATAATCACATATTTTATTTAAAGTTCTCTATTCAATAATTTCTTCATGTGGTATCTCACTCACCACAAATTCGTCCCATTCTGTGCAAAGTACAATCGCGTGTGTACCGCGCACTGCACTATATGGATCGCTGTGTATTTGCACAGCCTTCTTGACACTTTCGGGTGATTCCGTTACACTAGGATGTGTCAGATCGTCTATTATTTGTTCTGGTTCAACTTTCGGATCGTAAATGTCCAACTTAGCACCCTCCTCCAGTAGTGTTTTGCATACTGTTATGGCTGGAGTTTCACGAGTGTCGCCAGTATTTTTCTTAAAAGCGAAACCAAATATCGAAATGCGTTTATCTGAGACGGTATTGAATAGGCTTTCGATTATCTGAAAAAAAAAATTGCTTCTTTGTATTTTTAAAAAACGACTGTAAAATTTTAACCAATTCAACCTTTTGCGAAAATCTCGATTTTTGGTATTCATTCATGTCGATCACCTGCTGCCAATATGCAGCTACTTCGGGCAAATTCAGACCCTCGCATATATATACTAAATTTAAAATGTCCTTTTGAAAGCAACTGCCACCGAAACCCACTGACGCCTGCAAAAATTTCGAGCCAATACGTGAATCCAGGCCGACCGCGCGCGCAACTTCAGAGACATCAGCGCCCGTCGCCTCACACACGGCCGACAATGAGTTTATACTCGATATGCGTTGCGCTAGGAATGCATTTGCTGCCAATTTTGACAATTCTGAACTCCAAGTATTCGTTGTGAGTATATTCTTTTTCGGTATCCAATGTTCGTAGATCCACGATAATTTCTCAACAGCTTTGTGACCCTCGGCCGACTGTTCGCCTCCAATTAAAACACGATCAGCATGCAGCAGATCCTCAATGGCAGTGCCTTCGGCAAGAAACTCAGGATTGGAGAGAATATCATAGCGGATGCCAGGCCTTTGATTCGCATGCAGGATGTGCATGATACTCTCGGCGGCGCGTACCGGTACTGTGCTCTTCTCGACAACGATCTTGTTGGATTGTGCAATTTCAGCGATCATACGGGCAGCGCTTTCAACGTATTTTAAGTCGGCAGCACGACCTACGGTGGAAAAGAATTGAATTGGCTGGTTAAGATTTAACATACATACATACATACATAACTTTTATGTACAATAAGTATATACATAAATTTATATGGGATGAATTTAATACCTTTGCCGTTGCCGAAATTTTTTGTGGGCGTATTTACGGAAATGAATATCAGATCGGCTTCTTTAATGGCAGTTTCGATGTCAGTGGAGAAGAAGAGATTCACATTACGACATTTTTTGACGACTTCATCTAGTCCGGGCTGAAAGATAATAAATCAGAAAAGAACATTTTAGGTTCATGTACCATTTTGCTGCCTCTTTTCAATTATTAATCGATTTTTGATAGTATTTTGTAATTCCTATTTGTGTTATATTTCGTTGTAAACGTTGGGGGATTTTTAAAACGTTGTTAATTATTTCGATGGTATCTGTTTTACTAGTCTCGTACGATGTCTATTGGAACGGCTATTACAATTTTAAGAGCATAACTCGCGTTCTTTAGCTAGCTGCATGCTTTCCCATTTGAAATTTATACGAATGTGTAAGTTTATAGGCGACCGCTGTGGTGTAGTGGTTAGCAGTGAGCGCTACCATTCCGCAAGGCCTGGGTTCACGCCCGGTTCAACCCAACATCAATCGTGTGACGAGTTTTAGAAGCACCATCGACCCAAGCTCGCATCCATTATACATATCTACGTATATATATAACTACCTCCCGACGAAATACTTGAAGGTAGTACTGGGGGGAAATACGGTACAGGAAGGTAGGAGATTTAGTTCGGGTTGAATTCCCACACTGATGGGATATACAGGGTTTCAATACATCCTCCTCTTAAAAAAACCTCATATCGAGTATTGACTATGTGTGAAGAAAATGATTTTAATATAAATTCATAAGCAAAGTTTAAAAGTTACGCCCAGTGAATTTAGACTTCTTCAAAAAAAAAAATAAAATTGTGTTCGGAAATTTTGACGTTGTTTACTTCTACTTGACACGTATGTATGTATATAGATTCACAGTATTGCACCTATGTAAATTTGATATTTAGGAACATTTCGCCATCTTGGATTTAAGTTTTTTTGTTTTTTTTTGCGATTTGCAAGCTTATTTTGCATTTTTCGTAAAAAGGTTCAATACAAATTTGTAAAGAATTTAATTTGAAATATTTTTTGATATAAACGGTAAAAAAAAGTTTTTACTATAAATAGTTGGCAAAGAGTGCGAAAAATTTGTACATTGTCACGGTTCTCGCCAAAGTTGTAGAAGATTTCATTCTTCACAACTTTTATAATAACATTTTTTTGTGCGATGCTTAGATCACGAACGAGCTCCGCTAAAACTAATTTCCACACCCCCGCTGAGTAGAGCTTTTCTGCGCGTTTTTGTCCCGTGTTTTTTTTTCGAGCCACAGCTAGCGGTTATCTTCAACAGAAATTGTTGAAAAATGCGGAAAATCGTGGCAATATACTAAATGGTTTATTTGAATTGTTAATGGGCCGTTCCACGTCAACCGGTACAGTACGGTGCCCAAAGTTCTATGGGACGGATTACAAAGATAAGGCTCTCAGTATGATGGTCGCATTGAAAACAGTGTGGTCTTTTAAAAAAATTCAACATATCGTCTTAAATATCGCGTCTAAACTAACAGTAAATTAGAATTCGCTTTGCAACTTACATACATATGTGCCACTGGAGAACCCAACACTAAAACAGAAAAAGCAACAGCAGGTTCTTAGCACACTTTTGGGGTTGCTGAATACGAACCTAGAGCTTGGTTTTAAAAATTCATGATGGCGAATCCAATATGGCGCGCAAAAAAAAACCAATATCGGTTCGATCTGCTTGAAAGCATTTCCACATTTCAAACTTTGTGCAAAAATTATAAAAAAGATGCAAATTTTCATCTAAATTTTCTACTTTTTACTCAGTTTTTTCAAATTTTTTTTTATGCAGTTTAATAGCCCATTAAATTCTGGTGCAATAAAGTGCAAGCTTTAAATTGCTAAAAAATCGCGTTGATTTTAAATTTTTTTTTTTTCGGACTGTATTACGCATTTTTTCCATAGATATAAAAAATTGTCGAATATACTTTGTATTTGTATATGTATTTATATAGTGTTTGTTATATAATGTGCTAGAGTTTTATGAAAAAATAACAAACATTAAGTAAACAAAAGAAAAGTAGCCAAAATTGATCAAAACGTTAATTAGCTTAGCTTAATTAGCTGATTGCAAACGTACATATGTACATGTGTACGTAAATTGTTTGCATGAACGGATAGTTCTCAAAAATCTCAAATATTAGCCGTCATCGATTCGCCAGCCGTTAGCTAGTGGCGAAACGAACGAACTCAATGAGGTACAACCAAACTCGCTATCGTCTATCCGTGCTAGCTAACTTTGTTGTTGCTTTCACATGCAAAATTCTTCTTTAAGCGAGCGGAACTGAAACATAGCGAGCGAGAAGTGGCGAATCGGTGACGGCTATTTTTTTTTAAATTATGTGAAATAACTTCCAAACACAACAATGGGCCGTATGAATAAAAACTAAGCAATTGCTTTTTCTTAAAATTTCATACCTTTTACTTCAATTTTGTTTGAATAAATTGAGTAAAAGATCTGAAATTTTAAGAAAAAGCAATTGCTTATTTTTATTCATACGCCCCAATATTTACAATTATTACTGAATAACAACAAATCTAAATTGAACAAACTGCAAGTATTAAATGGATTCAATAATTTGGCGAACGTGTAAAAAATCTAAATAAATTAGGTATTAAATATATATGTACCTAGATTTTTTTATAAACGCATACAAGGCAAGTACCACGCGTGTTCCCATGACTTTGTACACGTACAAGGTGTTACGCGCGCAGTTGCCCAAACGGAATTGGCGGCGAGTGGCATCATAATTTGCTCACACATTCGGTTCTAATCAGTTTTTTGTTAGTTTTAAATGTTTTTTTTTTCTCTCTCTCTTCGTTACACATTAGCTTATGTTCCGCTAAGTCGATTTTTGGCGGATGAGCCCAATAAAAAAGGCAGGTGCATATATTTGCATTTGCATAAACATATACAAACATACATATGTATTTGTCGAGTCAGAACGTGTGTATCAGTATGTGAATACTTCCACGAAGTTTAGTTTTTGCAAATAAGTAAATATTTTCAGGTAAAGATGATAAAACACCACAAACGAAATGTATGTACATTTTGGGCTTGCGCTCACTGACGTACAAAAATAACAACCCAGTGGGAAAAGACTTAGCCTCTACATGTGCAATAATGTATTATTTCTCTGAGTAAGGTTGCCACCTATTAAAAAGTTAAAAGATTTTCGCCATTAGTTGGATTACAAAATGAGATACCAAATGAATGGGCCTGGCCTTCGCATGTACAAAAGCATTCATTTTTCGAATAGGGTTGCCGCCTATTTAAAAATTACTATCTTCTATACATAGTATAAAGGAAAGTCGAGATATGTATTTTTACCACGCCAATCTCAAAAACTACTGAATGGATTTATAACAGATTTTTTAAATATAATCTGCATCGAAAGGAATATTATCTTTAGTACTTTAGATTCCTGTAGGGTTGCCACCTGTCCAAAAATGATTAGATCCGCATTGTTCGTTGGATTACAAAAAAAAAGGTGTCAAATCAAAGAACTCGGCTTTTGAATGTTCCATCATGTATTACTTTTTGAGTAGGGTTGCCACTTTTTAAAAATTATAAGATCTCCGTTTGTTTGTAAAAACTGAGGTACGAATTGAAAGGATATGATCTCTGCATGTGCAATAAGTTTTTATTTTTTTGTTTGAGTGGGGTTGCCATCTGTTTAAAAATTATGTATGTATAATACGCGAGGGAATTTTTTGTTAATGACATTAGATTTGCACAGTTCATTCGACTTAAAAAAATGAGGTGTCAAAGGAAAAGGCTTGACCCTTCGATTTGCAGTAGGGTTTTATTTTTCGAAGGGGGTTGCAAATTGTGCGAAAAATTAAGAAATGTGGGCGGTTCATTAGATTACAAGAAATGAGGTGTCAAATGAAAGCTCTTGGCCTCCAGATGCGCAAATTATTTTTTAGTAGGGTTGCAACCTATGGCGAAGCCTCGCGCATACGAGGCCGGCTAGTATGTATATGTATATGTATGTATTTCTATAAAATCTTGTAAATTTTGTAAGCAAAAAACGAGATTTATTTACGAAATTTTCAATTGGACATACATATGTATGTACATAGTTACTTTGTACTAAATTATCTCAGACAGAATTACTTGCCATAAATGTTTTGCTTGAATCCGCAATGAAATGTTCCATTAAAAGTTTTGCAAAATACTTGAAGAAAACGAAGGAGGGAGTTAGCAAATTTTCACTCTAAGCTAGCCATATAAAATTAAGCAGAACAGAGTGAGAAGTTTTATCGCTCAATAACTTTTTTTAACTTTTTAATGCCAGAGTTTGTAGTCTACACAAGTATGTAAGTATGTATGTTTGTTTGAAGTATACAAAGATAAACCCATTTCAACTTTTCATGGCAAGATATGTACATACAGTCACTCACAGAAGTATTCGCAATTTAGTTTTTTCACAATATTCCAAATGTCTGCCAATGTAAACTTTTTTCGCTAATTTTTATTTAAAATATAGCTCATTCTACAACAAAAACCATATAAATGATTCTTGCAAACTTTGTACAAAATTCATAAAAATGAATAAAAGGTAAAAAAATTTTCATCAAGATTTTAAACCTTTTAGAAAAATTTTCAGTATNGTTAAAAAAATTTTCATCAAGATTTTAAACCTTTTAGAAAAATTTTCAGTATGTAAGGCATGAACAAAATCTATTTTTTTATGGAAGAAAATGCGCAATACCCTCGACAAAAAAAAATTCTAAAAAATCAGCAGTCATATCTAGCTGCTTGAAACTTGCACTTTTTTATACTAAAATTGAACGGGCTGCAAAACTGCATACCGAAAATTTTTCTAAAAACTCTGAATAAAAAGTTTGAAATTTTTATGAATGTTTTATTAAGTTTGATTAATTTTTATGAATTTTGTACAAAGTTTGCAAGAATGATTTGTATGGTTTTTGAGCTATTTTTTAAATGCAAATTAGCGAAAAAGGTTTATGATGGAAAGCATCTTGAATATTGTGAAAAAACTAATTTACGAATACTTCTGTGAGTGACTGTGTATACATAAGTACTTATACATATGCATGTTATGAGCATATACATACATATCGTTGCCTTAATATAGAAAGGCCCTATCTCACATCGTCGCTGAAATGCACAAAGCCGTAACTAACTAAAATCTTTTATTGCATAAAACGATGTGAGGCCACATAATTCGATCAAATGCAAATTAAAACGTAAATTTTCAATTTTCAGTTAGTTACGACTTTTTGTAAATCAGCGACGATGTCAGATAGGGCCTTTCTATATTAAGGCAACGATATATATGAACTAGCGTATCGTCGTTTACGCTGAATGCAATACCATGTACATACATATAAGATAGCCCGAAAATTTCACAAAAAAAAAATAAACTTATTTTCTTCTGAGCTTTTGAATTGTTTTCTAAATGAACTTACTAAATATGAGCTTCTACTATAATTATTCATTATTAAATTTGTGAAGTAGGCAAGTATTGAGATAGAGTAACTAATATAAACTTTACCTCATACGTGGCGGACACGAGGTATTACGCGTCAAGCGACGATATATTAAAATAACCATGGAATTATAGATACAATTTTTAGAAATAGTACATACATATTTACGCATATTTAATTAAAAAAAAATGGCCGCGTTTAGCCAAGCTTCTATTCCAGTTTGTCGAACCTGTCTCCTCCGAAATGCAAATGAGAAATTGAAAATGCGCACAATTCGGATTTCCGATTATTTGATTAAACGATCCGAATATTAAGCGTACATCCCGATAACAAAATGAACGGATATCAACCGGATATCCGGACTTTAAAATCTAAAGCTAACAATAAAATAAGAATTGTTTGTGTATTAATGAAGTGTTCTTTTATTTATTTCCAAAAAAATAAACAATTACTTTTTCTTAAAATTTCATACCTTTCACTTAAATTTATTTGAACAAATCGAGTAATCGGTTTGAAATTTTAATTTTTTCGGATTTGGTCTTTTTGACAGCTGACACTTGATTTATACTCAGTTTGGTTTGCCATTTTATAATGAACTGACTTACTCCGGAACAACGTTTGCAAATCGTGCAAATTTATTACCAAAATAATGGTTCGGTAGGCGCGACGCATCGTGCGTTGCATCCAATATTCGGTCGACATAATCGCCCAGCCGAGTCGGTAATTTAGGCAACCATGGATCGGTTTCGCACCACGTTTACTCTAGTGGATAATGTGCATCCTCTGAAACGACGTACAGTGCGCACCGAAGACGCTATTGCTGCTGTGGAGCAGAGTATCGAAGAAGACCCGAATGAGTCCATATATTTGGTTCCAACAAGATGGCGCTACATGTCATACAGCCAACGAAACAATCAATTTATTGAAGGAAACTTTTGGTGAGCGCATTATCTCGCGTCGTGAGCCAAGATCGTGCCGCAGATAAGCCCGAGACGATTGACGCCTTAGAAGATAATATTTGGCGCGTTATTGCTGATATACGGCCCCAATTGCTACAGAAAAGTGGTCGAAAATTGGGCCTCTCGGCTGGAGTTTATTCGAGCCAGCCGTGGCGGTCACTTGCCCCAAATCATTTTTAAAACATAATGGCAAACCCTTATCTTTATAATGAAGCTAAATTCTTGGCCATTACATTAAACTATATGCGTTTTATTTCTTCTTGAAAACCACATGTCCAAAAAAAAAACACCCTTTATATTCAGTAATTTTGAGAACACTTTTACGAATCCGTGCAAACACTGTTTAGAATACCTGGATAACCGAATGAATGGATATTAATCGGATAACCGGATAACAATGTAGATCGGATATTCGAATACGGATTAGGGACAGCCCTAATACATGCCTCAGAATTTATTATTTGTTAAAAATTGTTTATTGCTAGGCCAGGCTAGGGCATACTTAAATACTTTTACATGCATATTTGTTAGTGTATAATTTATCATCGAGGCTTCCGCTTTTTAATACATATGTATGTATGTATAAATGTATGTTTTTTGTTTGGCCATTCGACAAGTCCAAATAAGAATGATATACATACATATATGTACATAAATAAATAAATAATACATAGTTTAATAAACAGCAAATAGTAAAGACGAAATACTATAACTGTTGTGCAAATATAGTAAAAAGACGAAAATATTTGCATTAATGTTACGCACGTACATATTTTAATTATATAACATAATTTTTTATGCACATACATACATACATACGTCAAGCTCACGCTTTTCATCTTTCACCAAAATACTTCGAAAGCACAGAAATCCCCTAACAAGTTTTTGGGTAAGTCTCTGGGTGGTTTTGAAAATGTAAACTTGATAGGGAACTTTTTTGATAACGCTGATGGCTGCGTGCCTTACAAATGGTATACATATAAGGACCAGAATAAGGGGTAAAAAACGTATTTAAACTTCGACAAGAACTCGAAACAGAAAGAAGGACACATTATGCTAAGTGGTAGCTTTAGGTTCCACATTTATCAAAAAGCGGTTGATTTTGATTAGTTCAAATTTAGTGAGAACACACTGTACACTTTTCAATTATTTGAATGCAAAACATGTTAAAAAGTCATCACCAAAGTTTAATGCACCGAAGACGAGACTATGTGGCCTTGAAATAACTCTTAACTTGTATGCAGTAAATAAGAAAAATCAATTGGTACGTACCTAAGATACACAAACAATTGATGAGAATGACTACGCTGAAGTATAAAACAATAAATTGTTGTTGTGGTTACTTCCATGTAAACTATTCCTTTCTAAATATTGTAAATCTAAACAAAACAAAAAATATTATTCACTTCACCTCTGTATCCAATGAATGAGTGATTACATCATAGACATTTGGTATAATCTTACAGCGTGACTAAGAAAACTAAAAGCCTTCTCTATAAATTCATTATTACATGCATATGTACATAAATATGTATGTATACTAAATGTTATAAAAAATATTTGCGAAAATTTTAAACGTGTAAAAGATGGTTAGAATAAATGAATATGAATACATTCATACGAATGCGCATATGATGTACATACATTTGTCCACCAAAAAATAGGAGTGCAAAAAAAGGCAAAAATCCGCGAGATTTTTTAGCAGCTTGAAACTTGCACTTCATTAAATTACAATTTAATGCGTGCTTCACTGCGCCTTAAAAGTATTTTTGTGTTGTTTGATTGTAATATTTCATTTATTTTATCAATTAAATTAAAAGAAAATTTTCAAACAGGTGGCAATACTCCTCAAAAATATTTTCAGCAATAAAGTTTCCTAAATCTCTTCAGTTTGATACCCATTTTCAATATTTAGTTTATCTTATCAATTAAATAAAATTAAAATTTTCGAACACGTGGCAACCTTCACAAAAATATTTTCGACTGTAAGCCTTTTTAAACCTCTTTTTCTTTGACAGCCATATTGCAATATTTACTTTATCTTATCAATTTACTTAAACTGCAATTTTCAAACAGGTGGCAACACTCTAATGTTTTTTCTTGCTATATTCTAAGTTATGCCTCTAGCAATACATCGGTGAAAACTGCACTCAATTTCATGCATTAGTTTTCGAGTGTTGCGCGTACAAACATACAGACAGAAAAATATTCTAAACATTTTTGATTTGACTTCTATAGCTCTAATAAAGACCAGTTTACTTGCTAAAATCGAGAAAATCGGGGAATTTCTAGTGCAACTCGCATAAAATCTATTTTTCAAACAAATGTGCCAGTTACCAAATGCGAGAAAAAAGGCTTCTTACAACTGTAACTGAATTTCGCTTATTTTATGAATTTCTTGTGGTAGTCGCTGAGCGGTACTTATTTTAAATTTATGGGTATAAAATATACTTCTTCAACTCTTCAAAAGAAGAATCCTCCTAGGTTAAAGGACAAACTGCTACTTAATATTGATTTTTCGTTGAGCACAACCAATCAAGGGCAAAAAAATGCATAAGCCCTGGTGTAATATTTTGTGTTTGTGTATTTGGGTCTGTGTAAAAAATGCTCACCTCTAAAAAATATTTTAATGGCCAGTACTGAATAATCCTTACTGATATACATAAACGCGAAAGGTTTGTTTGTAACGCTTTCACGCTTTAACTACTCAACCGATCTTAATGAAATTTCGCATACTGGTGTCATTTTTCCCAACTTAAAAGATAGAGTAACACTTATCCGGATTAGATAAAGGGGCGTAGCACCTCCTATACAAACGGAAAAGGGCCCATAGCACCTGCCATACAAACTGAATTTTGACGTAGAATACGTCTTACCTTAAGGTATGGGGGCTATGTTCAAATGTTGTAGTTGTAATTTTTAGAGCTTCACAAAAACGCTTATTGCACGAGAACTAATAAAGCGATTTCAAAGAAAAGTGTGGCGTTTCAAAGA